>NW_026706305.1:0-216768 GCF_029867415.1 Vicia villosa | reverse complement strand
TATTATCTGAGTAATTAAGCAATATTATGACAAATAGTACAACATTTAATACTGACAGTACAAATATTACATACTATATTGAACAGTACGACGAATAAACGGTACATTTAAGAAATAAGAAATACGGCAAATTTTAAGAATGACGATTGATAACCCATGCTACAAATAGTAACATGTAGATGATTGGGAGCATAAGCATCCCAGGTCCACAGTGTTCCGGGCTATGTAGACAGAAGAAAGACATGATCACCGTAGCAATGGTGATGACCATAAGAAAACACGTTTCCCACCGCTTCGCCATTTTGTCGGGAAAGAAGAAAGGATGGATTATGAAGTAGAAATTTGAGAGATGAATTAGAATTTGATGTGAGATTTTTATGAAAAAATGAGAGGTATTTATAGAGTGGAAAGAAGGATAGAGACGTTGGGGAATGATGTGATTCCGTACAAAAGGAAAATTTGAGTGGAAGTAAGATTTGAAAGAAAGTGTATGATAGTGTTGGGAAAAAGAGAGATGTAGAGAATAAAGTTAGGATTTGATTTTTGAAAAAGAGATTTGAAAAGATTTTTGAAAATAATGGAATATAGTACAAAAATTAGTGGGAAACAAAAGATAATAATAATCTACTTGTTACCAGTACAGTCTGAGTTTCCTGATTCTGCGCCTGCAAAAAGATTTAACTCTGTACCAATTGTGTCAGTACTATTTATCTGTAAATAAATAAATAGCATGTGTGAAGTAATAAACAGTATTTGGCGTTTGCGTAAGAATAAATTCAACTGCAAGCCAAATTACTGTATAAGAAAAATTCTAAAAACTAAGTATTTCATATGTCAGGATATTTGTTGAAATAAAAATCCATGATTATATGAGACTCTTAATTTTCAGATTGGAGTTTTCTTGAAAAAAGATGCGGGCAAATTTTGGGGTATAACAGTTGCCCCTATTCAATCTTCTTAAACCTGAAGAGATTGTCTGAAATCTGAAGGTAGAAGATGATTGAATATTTAGATGCCCTGAAAATTTGCACTTACCTTGATCAGAAGAGATGTTGGAAGTTGCATTTGAATGTCGTCTGCGAAATGTTGTTGGCAGATTGAAACATTACCTGAGATGGGCTTTCAGATGCCACCTGGTAAATGTGTTGATGGTTTGTTCATCAGAATGAATCCATTGATTATATCTTGATGAAGGATTTGAAAGTCTTTGTGTTGACTGTTTCGGAACCGTCCAAGGTTACCGCTTTAAGTCTAGGAGGATGATTGCTACGGAACTTGTCCAAAGTTTTTCCGCTTTAGATTTTGATCATTGTGGAACCGTCTGAGGTATCAGCTTTAGATCTTTGATGTTAGATCGTTCTTGAACCGTCTGAGGTATCGACTTTAGATCTGCAATGTTAGATCGTTCTGGAACCGTCTGAGGTATCAACTTTAGATCTGCGATGTTAGATCGTTCTGGAACCGTCTGAGGTATCAACTTTAGATCTGCAATGTTAGATCGTTCTGGAACCGTCTGAGGTATCAACTTTAGATCTGTGATGCTAGATCGTTCTGGAACCGTCTGAGGTATCAACTTTAGATCTGCAATGTTAGATCGTTCTGGAACCGTCTGAGGTATCAACTTTAGATCTGTGTGTTAGATCGTTCTGGAACCGTCTGAGGTATCAACTTTAGATCTGTTGCTAGATCGTTCTGGAACCGTCTGAGGTATCAACTTTAGATCTGCAGATCGTTCTGGAACCGTCTGAGGTATCAACTTTAGATCTGTGATGCTAGATCGTTCTGGAACCGTCTGAGGTATCAACTTTAGATCTGCAATGTTAGATCGTTCTGGAACCGTCTGAGGTATCAACTGTTAGATCGTTCTGGAACCGTCTGAGGTATCAACTTTAGATCTGCAATGTTAGATCGTTCTGGAACCGTCTGAGGTATCGACTTTGATCTGCAATGTCTGTTTTTGAGTTGGTAAGTGATCAGAATGAATCTTCGGCTTGATTATATCTGAGAGAACCGTTCATGGAATTCAGGTGAACACTGCATGTGATTGAGAACATCTTTGTTGAAGATATCCGTCTACCTGAAAAATCAAGTTAGTGATATGCAATGTTTATGATGCATGTAAATGTGAGATATTCCCGGAGAAATATGCATGTGATGTTGTGTATGAATATGCGCATGATGCATGATGTATGATGTATGATGTATGATGATGTATGAATGTATGAATGTATGAATGAATGTATGAATGTGATGAATGTGTGATGTATGAATATGATGTCAAGCTTCTATTTGGGAAAATAAATTTCCGTCAGTCATCTGGATATGACTATATTGTGATTGTTGATGATCTTTTGTCTTGTTTGAGTACCCTCGGCTGGGGAAATTCTTTGAGAACCATGGTACTCTGTTGAAGGATCTTTGACTATCACTTGGGAATGAAAGGTAGCTGGAAGTTCTGATGCCCTTTCAAATGGGAATGAGGAAGATGCATAATCCTCCGATGCACTATCTGACCAAGTCCGGGTGCGGGGATCACACCTTCTGAAGATAGTAATCTGGAACAACCCTGCTGGGGGATAAGACTTCTTTTGAAGAGAAAATCTTTTTGAGGAATTTGCTGAGAAATGCGTTTCTCTTGGGGATTTTCTTCTGATGGGATGATGTCCAGATAATTGGGACATTTCCTGAATGCTATTCCTGTTTTTCCTGGTAAACATCAATCATATTCAAATGCACATGTTCATTCAAAATTATCATTGGGACGTTTACGTATTTAAAACAGAAAAAGTGAAAATAGTGATTTTTGAGCCTAAGCTGCATTGATTTTTGAAAAAGAGCCATGATAGGCTGATTAGCACAGGGAGACAACAATCCTAGAAGTAGGAAATTGTCAGAAAGCTTTGGAAAATATTTATGAAGATAAATAGCTATGTGAAAATGATCCAGTCAAGTTTCAATTCTGCTATTGCCAATCTGTCTTCGAGCATCTCATCCCTCACTTGTTGGAAGAAAGTGATTGGACTGATCGGTGTCTTTGAGGTGTTGAATCTTGATGGTGAGTAGGCAGCTGAACGGAACATAGTTGTATGCTTCATTCCCTAACTTTTGCCTAGGCTGCCCTTTCAGGTTTTCAGCCTACCGGGATAGTATTTGTTTAGTCTCTAATTTTTGCCTGGACCGCCCTTTCGGGTTTTCAATCCACCGAGACGCTCATTTTTTGCCTAAGTTGCCCTTTCAGGTTTTCAACTTAGCGAGCTGTTTTTTTTCTTTTTAAGCGAAGTATTTTTTGACTATGTCAGCATTCACAGGGTGTGGGAAATCCTCACCATCCATGGTGGTAAGCAACATGGCGCCGCCGGAGAATATTTTCTTGATTATGAATGGTCCCTCGTAGGTGGGAGTCCATTTGCCTCTGGGATCACCTTGTGGTAAGATGATGCGTTTGACAACCAAGCCACCAGTTTGGTATGCTTGACTTTTGACTTTTTTGTTGAAGGCTTTGATCATACGCTTTTGGTATAGCTGACCATGACAAATAGCTGCGAGCCTTTTCTCATCAATCAAGTTTATCTGGTCCAACCGTGTTTGAATCCAATCGTCTTCGTCTAGATTGGCTTCTTTCATAATCCTTAGGGAAGGAATCTGAATTTCAATTGGAAGAACTGCCTCCATACCATAGACTAAGGAGAATGGAGTTGCCCCTGTTGAAGTACGCGCAGATGTGCGATAACCATGAAGAGCAAAAGGTAACATCTCATGCCAGTCTTTGTAGGTTACTGTCATTTTTTGTATGATTTTCTTGATGTTCTTGTTGGCAGCTTCCACCGCGCCGTTCATCTTTGGTCGATATGGAGAAGAATTATGATGTTTGATCTTGAACTGTGTGCAAAGTTCAGTAATCATTCTGTTGTTTAGATTTGTGCCATTGTCCGTGATAATCCGTTCAGGGATGCCGTACCGACAAATGAGATTGTATTTGATGAACCGGGCCACCACATTCTTGGTAACAGAAGCAAATGAAGCTGCTTCTACCCACTTTGTGAAGTAGTCAATAGCGACCAGGATAAAGCGATGTCCGTTGGAGGCAGTAGGTTTGATTTCTCCAATCATATCAATACCCCACATTGCAAAAGGCCAAGGAGCCGTCAGGACGCTTAATGGAACTGGAGGTACATGTACTTTGTCAGCGTATATCTGGCATTTGTGACATGTTCGGGAGTGATGATGGCAGTCTGTTTCCATGGTAGACCAGTAATAACCTGCTCTCAGGATCTTTTTAGCCATTGTATGTCCACTGGAATGAGTACCGAAGGCACCATTGTGTATTTCTTCCATGATCTGTTCTGCTTCCTTCTTGTTTACACAGCGAAGTAAAGTCGAGTCATGGTTGCGTTTGTATAAGGTTCCATTGCTTAGAAAGAATTTGGCAGCAAATCTCCTTAGAAACTTTCTGTCGTTAATGGATGCCCCTTCAGGGTACTCCTGAGCTTCGAGATATCTTTTTACTTCATGGAACCATGGTTTTTCTTCTGTTCCCTCGGTATTGATCTCATTGCAATAGGATGGTTCATCTTGCCTGTAAATGGTGATCATAGGCGCCTCGTTGTCCCACCTGACTTTGAACATGGATGACATGGTAGCTAAAGCATCAGCTAGTTGATTTTCCTCGCGTGGGATGTGTTCGAAAGTGATTTCTTCGAAGTAAGGAATCAAACTCAGCACATATTCTTTGTAAGGAATTAGATTCGGGTGCTTCGTGTCCCATTCCCCTTTGACTTGGTAGATTACCAAGGCCGAGTCTCCGTAGACTTCCAGGAATTTGATTCTTAGATCGATTGCAGCTTTAAGACCCAGAATACATGCTTCGTATTCGGCTATATTGTTAGTGCAATTGAAGCATAATCTGGCAGTGAATGGTGTATAACCTCCTGCGGGGGAAATGATCACAGCTCCGATGCCATTGCCAAGTGCATTAGAAGCTCCGTCAAAAACCATAGTCCACCGGGATCCTGGCTCGGGTCCTTCTTCTGGTCCTGGTTGTTTGTAGTCATTGACTAGCATAATGTCTTCGTCTGGGAAGTCAAAGTTCAATGCTTGATAATCATCCACTGCTTGATGAGCCAGATGATCAGCTACCACACTTCCTTTGATTGCTTTTTGTGAAGTGTATTGAATGTCATATTCTGTTAAGATCATTTGCCATCTCGCTATTCTTCCAGAGAGAGCAGGTTTTTCGAACACGTATTTGATGGGATCCATCTTGGAGATTAGGAAAGTGGTGTGATTTAGCATGTACTGTCTTAGTCGGCGAGCCGCCCAAGCTAAGGCACAACAAGTTTTTTCGAGTAGTGAGTATCTTGTTTCACAATCGGTAAACTTTTTGCTAAGATAGTAGATTGCGTGCTCCTTTCGGCCGGATTCGTCATGTTGTCCTAGTACACACCCCATTGAGTCTTCTAACACAGTTAGGTACATTATCAGAGGTCTGCCTTCCACAGGTGGCAACAAGATTGGAGGTTTTTGGAGATATTCTTTGATTTTGTCAAAGGCTAACTGGCATTTGTCATTCCACCTTTCCACTTGATCTTTCTTCAACAGTTTGAAGATCGGCACACAAGTAGTAGTCATGTGGGCAATAAATCGGGCGATGTAATTTAGACGTCCCAAGAATCCTCTGACTTGTTTCTCGGTACGAGGTATAGGCATTTCTTGAATGGCTTTAACCTTGGCGGGATCAACCTCAATACCTTTGCTGCTGACGATGAAACCTAAGAGTTTGCCGGATCTTACTCCAAAGGTACACTTATTTGGGTTCAGTCGCAACTTGTATTTCTTGAGTCTGTCAAACAACTTGTGTAAATGACCCAGATGTTCTTCCTCGGTGTTGGATTTTGCAATCATGTCATCGACATACACCTCTATTTCTTGATGAATCATATCATGAAATAGCGCTACCATTGCACGTTGATAGGTTGCTCCTGCGTTTTTCAGACCAAAGGGCATTACTTTGTAACAAAAGGTTCCCCAGGGTGTTGTGAAGGTTGTTTTTTCCATGTCTTCGGGTGCCATCTTGATTTGATTGTACCCTGAGAATCCGTCCATAAAGGAGAATACCTTGCATTGTGCGGTATTGTCAACCAGTACATCGATGTGTGGTAAAGGGAAATCATCTTTGGGGCTTGCCCGGTTCAGATCTCTGTAGTCCACGCACATTCTGACTTTCCCGTCTTTTTTAGGTACAGGCACGATGTTAGCTATCCAAGGAGGATAACTTACAACTTTTAGGAATCCGGCATTGAACTGTTTTTCAACCTCGTCTTTGATCTTTTTTGACATATCAGGCCTACTCCTTCGTAGTTTCTGTTTGACTGGAGTGCTACCTTCTTTGATTGGCAGGCGATGAACTACAATGTCCGTGTCAAGGCCTGGCATATCTTCATAGGACCAGGCGAATATCTCGACGTAGTCTCGCAGCATTTGAATCAGTCTTTGCTTGATGCTGTGTTCTAAATCAGCCCCTATTTTGACTTCTTTCTTTTCTTCGTTGCTGCCCAAGTTGATGACCTCAATTGGCTCCTCGTGAGGCTGTATGGCCTTGTCTTCTTGTTCTAGCAGCCTTGCAATTTCTCTTGGCACTTCACAATCTTCCTCACTTTCGTCCTCAGTTTGGTAGATCGGACTTTCAAAGTCATGACGGGCAATAGCAGAATCGTTGTTGACTGGATCCAGAGTGTATGTGAATCTGCATGTTAGTTATGTGAGTGTGTGTGAAGAAAAAACATAGCTATTTGAAAGCGAAGAAAGAAAGAAAAAGGATCACAAAATTTAAATATGCAAGCGTCCCATGATTTTATTGAATGCACATGATCATGATATGATAAGCCCTTATAGAAGGACCAGTGTGCTAAGGCACACGGCTTTCAAGCTCATGGTTCGATTGTTCAGGAACCATTTTTATCTTTGCACAATATACACAAAGAAAACAGGAAATGGCATTTACTCCTGGTCAAAGGAGATCACATCCTCAGCTTTCCAGTTGTTCAATCCACTGTTGTGAGCAGGGAGTATCCAGCTGTTCCAGTTGCAGTTGTCTTCTTCATCTTCCACAGCATTGATTTCATTAGTGGGAAAATGAGCCGGTGATCCTTCGGGATAAGGGATATACTCTGCTGGATACGAGAGCCCAGGCTGAGATATCTCTGTTGGCTGAGCGAGATGCTCGATAAGGCCGTCCCATGCAGTCGGGATGATGTTTTGAATAGAGACTTGTGCATCCTGATGAGGAGTGTATGCTGACAGAAAGCAACCCTCGTTATTTGGTATTTCCCTGGCTTCTTCAAGAGCGAAATTGTCATCGTATTGTTCATCCCATCCAGTTGGGACAATGTCCTCCATAGCAATTTGTGAGCTCGGAGGAGCGGAATATTTCACCATATAGTCATATTTGCCGCTGGGTTCTCCTAGCGTGTCCCATACTTCTTTGGGTGGATTTTGATATTGCTCAGTGACGGGACTTGTGAAACTTTCGTCATTTTCAATTTGATCACCCCATCCAGTCGGGGTAATGTCTTCCATAGCAATATAAGAATTCTGAGGTGCGGTATACTGATAATTATACCCGTCACTTGGTTCTCCCACAGCATCCCACATTCCCATGGAAATGGGTGGAATCTCATCTGGATATGGCTGAATGATATGGTTCAAGAACACTCCTTCATCTTCAATAGCGTTTACTTCTTGGCTGACGAAGTGTGACATTAATCCTCCAGAACGAGGACCTTGATCATTCTTTTGATTTTCACTATCATAGCCCAGGCCTAGCTTGTCAGACTTGTAGGGTATATCGGGAAGTTGTCCCCATACTGTGCAATCACCCTGTTCAATCATGGCTTTGGCATCTTTGAGAGAAGCCATAGTTGTAGTTGGAGTAGCAGGAATATGCTTGGTGGTAGAGACATCTGGGGAGACCACCTCAAATGATTGGCATGGAGTTTCGATGAATTCGTCCTCCAACTCAACATATTTGGAATTGCTTAGGTGACTAACCACATATTCCTCTTCGCCATAGACTGTGACAATCTTTCCTTTTACTGGATATTTTAACTTCTGATGCAGGGTAGAAGTTACAGCGTTTGCCCCATGTATCCAAGGGCGTCCAAGTAAACAGGAGTAGGCTGGGTGAATTTCCATTACGTAAAAGATAGAATCGAAGATTTGAGAACCCACTCTGATTGGGAGATTCACTTTTCCGTATACCGTTCTTGTTGACCCGTCAAAGGCTCTTACCACAACATCACTTGGTTGTAACACAATTCCTTCGAAGTCAAGCTTTTCTAGTACTGTTTTCGGTAACACGTTCAAAGAAGAACCGTTATCTACTAGCACATGAGATAGAGTGGTGCCATTACATTCAATGGAGATATGTAAGGCTTTGTTGTGATTTTTTCCAGCAGGGGTTAGATCCACATCAGAGAAACCGAGACCATTGCTCACGGTTAGATTGGCAACACAATTCTCAAATTGGTCGACTGAGATCTCTTGAGGCACATGCGCAGCTTTAAGGAACTTCATCAGAGCTTTGGCATGGGCTTCTGAATATTTTAGCAGAGATAGCATTGAGATTTTTGAAGCGGTGTGCCCCAGTTGCTCAACAATATTGTAATCACTCTTGCAGATGATTTTCAATATTTCCTCCATTTCTTGCTTTGATGGATCCTCAGCAGTGATCTCCACCGGGGTTTGAACTTGTTCAACTTGTGGCTCTTTGCCTCGAGCGCTGTTATCTTGATTAGGAACTGGGACTCGGACTGGACCCAGCAGCAACATTTGGAGAAATTTCTGGTGAAAAGATTCTTCCACTTCTCGTGATCTTGCTGGTACCCACAATATTACCCACAGTTGGAGTAGTTAACTTTGCGGCCTCTTCAGTCGAGGTACCCTGCTTAACTCCATGAACGTAAACATTAGTGTCGTATCCCCATGGGACAGCTTTGTCTGAGGAGTATGGAAATGGAGTTGGACTAGCAATGACTACTGATGCCACTTTGAGTGTAGCAGAAATTTTGAATGGAGCCTTGGCAGAGATTTTGAATGGTAAGCTGGAGATCACTGAGGCATCCTCTATTCTCATCCCGTTTGCAAAGACTTCGCACAGCACGTCCATAGAAGGAAGCCTCTCAAACATAATGATACGGCGATCCATCCATTTTTGAATTCCCATCCTCAGATTTTCACAACCATTGGGCAGGCAGGAGCAATAAAAGCAGTCGGGGTCACATCCTGGGAAATAACCAGCTCGGATTAGCTTTCCTTTGACTTCGCAGAGTGGAGTTGATAATTCGTTCACATCATAGATGTAAACAGTGTCCAGGATAGCGTTAACAGTTTTGTCATGCTTTGGTATAGGTGCAGTGATGACATTTGGAGTTTCTGGAGGATCGAACTCAATTTCCCCAGCATCTATCATATCTTGTATTTTATTTTTCAGGGCCCAGCAGTGATCTGCGTCATGTCCGGGACAGTTTGAGTGATAGGCACATGTCGCATCAGGGCGATAATTCGGAGAGGAAGTGTTGACATTCTTTGGAGGACCTTTTAATGTGATCAGATCTGCTTTTAGCAAGTGTTGCAATGCCTGAGAGATTGGCATGTTGATTCTGGTGAAATTTCTTCTTGGTGCATCTGGTCGATGCGTATATTTTGGCTGTTGATCTTTTTGAGGTGCAGATGCGGAGATCAGAACTGCCCCTACAGATTGATGCTGCTCACTTTTGCGACTTTTCTGAATTTGTGTTGCATTGACCTCATTTCTCCCGCTGATGGGCCTTTTTGTAGTACCAGAGGAGGAACCTATTTGAATTTTTCCATTTTGAATGCCACTTTCGACACGTTCTCCGGTCAGTATCAGGTCAGTGAAACCTGATGATGAGCTTCCCAGCAAATGGCTATAGAAAGGGCCAGTTAAAGTGCCCATGAACATGTCGACTAGTTCGCGATCAGATAAGGGTGGTTGAACCCTTCCAGCCATATCTCTCCACTTTTGTGCATATCCTTTGAAACTTTCTTTTGGTCCCATAGACATGCCCCTTAGTTGAGTACGGGTTGGTGCAAGATCAGCATTGTATTGGTACTGTTTGTAAAAAGCAGCAGCTAATTCTTCCCAAGTATGAACCTTGGTATTTTCCAGCTGGTAGTACCATTCGAGTTGTGTACCCGACAGACTTTCTTGGAAGAAGTGAATCCACAATTTGTTATCTGTTGTATGAGGTTGTATATTCCTCACATAGGATCTCAGATGTAGTTTCGGGCAGGAAACTCCGTCATATTTTGCAAAGACAGGAACTTTGAATTTTGGAGGGATAACAACATCCGAGATGAGCCCCAGATCATTGAAATCTAAGCCAGGTACTTTTTGTATCTCCATAGCTTTCATACGGTCTTCCAGCTGTTGGTATTTGTCATCATCCGGTTCGTCCCCAGAATGATCATCTTCTTCATTTGAAGAGAGAGAGGGTTTAGCAGAACCCTGGTTGCTTTGATTGTCTTCTTGTTCACCATCACCGACTGTTTCAGGGATCGGTGGCTTTTTGAACTTTTTGACTGGTATTTTGATCTTCCTTTTCAGGTGACTCACGCCTACAGATCCTTTGGGCTTCTTTTTCTTCTTGATTATTAGGGCTTTCAGTTCTTGTTGCCCCTTTGCCAGTTCCAGAATTGCCACTTGAACTTGGGCATTCTGTGCTTCGAGGTTCTTGATGCTTGTCTCAGATTCCATCTCTTCTGACTGAAATAAACAGCGAGGAGATGAGAAATCCGTCATGTGAACCTGTTATGCAATGTGTATGTACGGATGCAATGTATATGCAAATGTATGAAATGTATATGCAATGTATATGAATGCAATGTATGCAATGCATGAAATGAAATGTGTGTGCAATGTTTCAAGGATCTTAGAGTTTAGATTTGTTAAAGAAGAAACAAACGTTAGTTAATCAATTTATTCTTTTTTTTTCTTTGCCTCATTTGGGCTTACAAGACAGAAATAAAATAAATGATCCTTCAGGTCTCCCTTGGACGCTTTCTCTTTGCCCCCAGGAATGTGTTGATCTGCTGTTCTTCTTGAAGCTGTCCGATGAGCTCCAATATCCTTCTCTCATAGTCTTGACAGTGTGCTTTGAAGGTGTCTCTTTCCTCTTTGAGTTGAACCCAAGATTTTTGCAACTCTTCTAGGTCAGTTGGCATATCCGGGTGTAGAATAACTTGAGGTTCGTATCCTTCGACCTCTGGTTCAATAGTCACAGGTAGAATAGCGGGATATGGCATGATGAATTTCTGAGCATGAGTGCGGACCCATCTGAGGTAAGGTTCCATAGGGATAGAATTCCATTGCCCCAAAGTTTTGCTTTCTATTCTATAGACACTGTCCCATGCATGTATGAACCTTCGTCGGTGTCTATGAGAATCATTCTCGTAATCAAACACAATGCCACTGATAATCATGTCATGAGGACCGTTGCTCCTTGCATATCCGAATTGGCGTAGAGCTAAAGAGGGATTATAAGTGATGCCTCCTTTGATGCCAAGGAGTGGCACATTAGGGTACTCTCCACAGTGATCAATGATAGTAATGTCTCTTTGAAAGAAGTTGTTCCACCGGATATCTGAATGAGACAAAGACATAATCTTGCGAGACCATTGCATTCTTTGTTCATTTCTCAACACTGATCGGGGAAGATGAAATGTAAACCACCTAGCCAGTAGTGGTATACAGCACATGAGAGTTCCTCGTTTCTTCATGGTACGAGTGTGTAGAGAATGTAGAATGTCTCCCAGTAATGTTGGTACCGGGTTACGGATTAGGAAAAGGTTGATGATGTGTACACTTATGAACTGGTCGGGATTTGGGAATAAAACCAATCCATAGATCAAAAGTGCCATAACTTCCTCAAAAGCTGGATAACTTTTGTTTTCTAGCAGTAGTCGAGCTTTTTCCAATAAGAACTTGGCAAGCAAACCCTTAACTCCACTCTTTGTTTCCCAATCGGACTCGATTTCTGATTTCCGCAGATGTAAAGAAGCAGCAATGACTTCAGGTTTTGGAATCCTTTCTAAACCAGTGAAAGGTAATTGATTTCGAACAGGCAATCCAATTAGTTCAGAGAATTCTTCCAAAGTGGGTACCAACTGGTAATCTGGAAAGGTAAAGCAATGATGTTCAGGGTCAAAGAACTGGAACAGGACCCGTATCATGTCTTCTTCAAATTTTGAGGTAACCAAATGGAGTAGGTGACCATGCCTTTCGGTGAATTGAACATTCCTGGGGAATTCTGACACTAAGTCTTTTAGTTCAGATGGTACTGTTGAGATGTTGATTCGGATGTAATCTCGAGTGGCGGGAGCCATTACCTGCAAAAACAAAGGTAAACTCTTTGATCCTTGAAGTGTTTTGTGAGAAAATGATATGCTTATGATGCAAACATGTGGCACACAAAGACAAATCAAACAATAGCCTTAGGTTTAAAGGCTTGTATGGAGCTGATAGGTGATACCCTCCCCACTGAAGTTGAGTTGGTTAAAACCTGTCCTAGAATAGTATTCGAGTTCTATGATCCTTGGAAGTAACATCTCAATACGGCGCTCGAGCGGCCGATCAAAATATTCCTCGAGGATAACTAACTTCGATCAATTTCAAAGCTAGCCACTTAATAGGCCACAAGTCAAGTTCAACTAAAAAGGTTCTAAGACAAATTAGTGTTTAATGACATTTCGGAAGCCTAATATACTCCTTGATCGTTTTCAAGGGACATCAGTATAAACCAAAGTATCGCACTAACGATGACTACCAGATCAACCGTATCGATACATGCCGTACAGTTTCCTTGGTCTATTGTCATATACTTAAGGTATCTCGAGATTCGGGTTAGAATCTTTCACACAAGCAAAATACCCAAACAAACCTTTGAAAAATAGAGCAATCAAGTCAATCAATTGAAAACATCGAAGTGATCTATTCTCTTAAGGTAACCTCTTTTGAAAACATTTTGTTTTTGAAAGTATCTCCCCAGCAGAGTCGCCAGTTCTGTGGACCTCCGTTTTTTCTCGGGCCATACCTCTGAGCGGGAGAGATACGTGAACTGACTCTTTTTATTGCTTAATGCTTTCGCATTTTTGAAAATTCACAGAGTCGCCACCGACCTTTTATTTTATCCAATTAAGGAAAGGTTTATAAAAGAAACAGAAAAAAGACCTTTAAGAAATTCTGGGTAAGGGGGTAGGTTATACAAAGGGAAGGTGTTAGCACCCTTTGTATCCATGGTTATCCATGGGCTCTTAAGTTTGCTTAGCTCACTTGTTTTTCGATCACTTTTCAATTGCTTTAGAATGCTCATATGTGGTTTCAAATACCTTTGTAAATTGAATTTTGTAATGATCCTTGTGCGGATGTATACAAAATGCTTGTTTATCTTTCGAAAGATGTTTTGAAAAGAACGTTAACTTTGTAATGATCCGTGTTTGGATGTATACAAAATATTGTCTTTTTGGAAAGTTTTGTTTTGAAAAACAACAGTGTATGAGAATTTTGTTTGTTTTGATTTGAGCAAGCAAACTAGGAGGTCTACCCTGAGTTGTAAGGTCTTTATCCTTATTTCCTTTAAAAATCTATCCTTTCACCGGATACAAACAAAAGGTTTGATTTTGTACTCGAAACAGTAGAATTTTGACTTTGATTTTGAAAAGAATGAGAAGGGATTACCTTAAGAGGTGCAAGTGTGATTGTGTTTGTATTCAGATATTTTATCTTTGAAGTTAGTGATCTAACGGTTCAATTTTATCTTTGACATACACGCAGTTTATATTTGCTGGAAATTAAAATGCGGAAATGTAAAGTGCGGAAAGTAAATCTACGCTATTACATCGATTGTGCAGGAAATGTAAACTAGCCTATTTACATGATTTTGACAACCTATACATTTATCTAGGAATTTAAATTGCAAGAAAAATAAAAGGCATGTTTTTCGATTTTTTATGATTTATTTTAATTATGATTAATGCATGATTAATTAAAATAAAATGAGGGAAAAGATGAAAATAAATTTTAAACCTAAAAATTAAGTTCAAAATATGTTCAAAATGCTTGTTAATTAATTTTAAAACAAAACTAATTTTTTTGGAATTTTTGAAATTGATTTGAAGTTTATTAAGTTAATTAAGACATAATTATGCAAATAATTATACAAATAATTAAACTTAAAGAGAAAATTATCCTAAATATGTACAAAATTAGTTTATAATATATAAACAATATTTAATATAAAGAACAATTTTTTTTATGATTTTTGATTGGTTAAGAATAATTAAAAAGCAAATATATAAATATATACTAATTAATTATGCAAAATATTGGAATTATGAAGAAAAATAAAATATTTTTATTTCAGAAAATAATATATTATTTTAAAAGTCTAAAAATATTTTTTGTGTATTTTTTGGATTTTTGAAACTATTTTTAATTAATTTAACAAAGAAATTAAAATAAAAATAGAAAATAAAAGGATACTAATCAGATGTGGTATGCATGTGAGGGAACATGATGTAGCTGCATGATCTGGCGCGTTGGATTAGGAGATGGGTGAATCAGATGGTGGAAAGCATGAGGGACCATAGCACGTGGAACACCTGCAAAACACTGAATCCAAGGTCAGTTTAAAAAAATCACGCGCGCGCCTCCCAGCCAATCAGAGGACGCCACGCATCATCTTCAACCTTCAGATGGGCTTTTACACCGTTCATTTGCAGGTGGTGTAAAAACTCCAATCTTTTACACCTGGTGATAATAGCGAATGCAAGCAAACATGAGTATAAATTTGGCGCGATGCCATGGTTAAGTTCGTATTGTTCACGCGAGTTTAATGGTGCTATTTAGAACTTGTAATTTTGCATGGATCATAAAACCCTAAATTTGAAAGTAAGAACCCTAAAAGGGTGGTTCCTCGTATAGGTGTCCAAACTTCAATTAAGTTTCCAGAAATGATCTACACCTCAAACCAAATCCAAATATATGTCTACATCTTGCTAAATATGCGTGTGTTATGAGATACAAGTTGATTTTAGTTTGAACAAACCGTGGCTTGTGTAGCTCGATTTGTGAGGTTTCAGAGCTTGCAATTGATTGAGACACGTTCAATGATACTTGAGGATGATGTTTAAGTGTTTAGTTTGAATTGAAACAAGCTGGAAATTAAAATTCGAATTTTAAATTTCCTTGAAAGAAAACAAGTGATTACAAGTATGTTACACACTATGCTTAGGTTCTGATTTCTGTCCCTTTGATTGTGAAGTGTTATAGCCTTTATATAGACTATGTTGTGCTTAGAATTGAAGCCAAGAAGCATCTAGTTGCCTTTGTGGAATTCTTGATTTTTTTATATTAAAAACCTTTGAATTATTGACCAAGTCTTCTTCTCTTCAATGCTCTTGCCTTGCTCTTCAATTCTCTGCAGAAAATCAGAGATTCCTTGGGTGAGTCATGCTTGGATTGTAAGCTACCCATTATCCATTCATTTTCCTTTTAATTTAATCTTAAAATAAGATAAAATTAAGCAAAAAATGGATAAAAAAAAGTGTGGGCCTTCTCTTGGTCGTGGGAGGCCCATAATATTATGGAAATGATGTTTGAACCATGAAAACTTGGCCCCATTTGGAAAAAATGCATTTTTGAGCAATGTTGGTTTCATGCATTTTCCCAAAATTTAGCCAACTTCAACAAGGTGTAAATCCCTCAATTTTTGTCATATGAAGGAGTTCTTGCACTTTTTGGAAACCTCAAAGAGTCCTCTAACCAATGTATTTGGTCTCATGTCAAAATGATTTTTGATGCTCCTTGTGTGTCCTTTTGAAAAAAGTGTCTTTTTATTGACTTTGAAAATGCCCTGTAATGTCTTTGGTCATATTTTTCAAATGGTGAATGCAATGACCATGGGATCAATTGCATTTGAAAGATAATTGAATTTCCTTCAAAATGAGCTTTGGTTTGAATTTTTTGGATGAAGGATGAGAGAGTTATGACCAGTCAAAGTTGAGTTGACTTTTCAGGCAAAAACCCTAATTTTGAATCTTAGGGTTTTGTTGATTTTTGATCTTTCCTTGATGAATTATGATCATCCAATGATCAAATGATGAATCCTTTGACAAAATATGGACTTTGACAAAAAAATTCATTTTTGACTGTCTGTTGACTTTTTGGTCAAACGGGTCGTCTGTTGACTGTTTGAGCTGCTGACGGTGCGTCTGAGTGAATTGAAGTTTGAAAATTTGTATGATGGTACTTTGAGATATATGGATGTGCATGAAATCCATTTGAGGTCTCAAAAGCTTGTTTCTCCTGTAAAAACAAGAAAACCCTAGTCAGGGACTGTTTGTGTAGGAGACAGTTAAGCGTACCTGATTTTTGTGCAGTGTTGAGTCTCTGCTAATCGCGTGATATTCAGAAGACTTCTAGAACAAAAATCTTGGAATTTTGAATTGTAAAAGATTGATTTGATTGATGGTACAAAACACTGAGAATTGTACTGTCAGCAGTTTGGCTGTCAACTGACTGTTCAGGTATTGACGTAGCAGTTAGAGTGAAAAATCAACAGTCAAAGTTAATTTTCTTTTTTTTGTTTTTGTTTTATGTGAAAGATTAAAGTTTATTTACATGACTTGTAAAAAAACACAGGCATAATAAATAACTAATATTTACTGTACGCGAGCAAAATTACCGATAATAACCCTGAAAATCATTTAATGCACAGAAAAATGAATATTTGACTGGCAGAAAACACATAAAATATTATCTGAGTAATTAAGCAATATTATGACAAATAGTGCAACATTTAATACTGACAGTACAAATATTACATACTATATTGAACAGTACGACGAATAAACGGTACATTTAAGAAATAAGAAATACGGCAAATTTTAAGAATGACGATTGATAACCCATGCTACAAATAGTAACATGTAGATGATTGGGAGCATAAGCATCCCAGGTCCACAGTGTTCCGGGCTATGTAGACAGAAGAAAGACATGATCACCGTAGCAATGGTGATGACCATAAGAAAACACGTTTCCCACCGCTTCGCCATTTTGTCGGGAAAGAAGAAAGGATGGATTATGAAGTAGAAATTTGAGAGATGAATTAGAATTTGATGTGAGATTTTTATGAAAAAATGAGAGGTATTTATAGAGTGGAAAGAAGGATAGAGACGTTGGGGAATGATGTGATTCCGTACAAAAGGAAAATTTGAGTGGAAGTAAGATTTGAAAGAAAGTGGAGATAGTGTTGGGAAAAAGAGAGATTTGATTTTTGAAAAAGAGATTTGAAAAGATTTTTGAAAATAATGGAATATAGTACAAAAATTAGTGGGAAACAAAAGATAATAATAATCTACTTATTACCAGTACAGTCTGAGTTTCCTGATTCTGCGCCTGCAAAAAGATTTAACTCTGTACCAACTGTGTCAGTACTATTTATCTGTAAATAAATAAATAGCATGTGTGAAGTAATAAACAGTATTTGGCGTTTGCGTAAGAATAAATTCAACTGCAATCCAAATTACTGTATAAGAAAAATTCTAAAAACTAAGTATTTCATATGTCAGGTATTTGTTGAAATAAAAATCCATGATTATATGAGACTCTTAATTTCCAGATTGGAGTTTTCTTGAAAAAAGATGCGGGCAAATTTTGGGGTATAACACCCGTTTATCTCCAAACGAAAGGCTTCCTGCCCTCTTATGGCAAGGATAGACCCTTTCATCCTGAAAGGCTAAAAGAATCTCATTTTCAAAACTTTAAGGTAATTGCCCCTAATTGCTTTGCCTTGCTCTAAAATTTTCATATTCTTTCTCATAATCCTTCAAAAGGGCTACGCTCATTTACGAGCTAAAGTCCCTATTCTTTTTCTTCTACATTTCTTTTCAAACAAAGAGCAAAGCAATTAAGAGCCCATGGAAAACCATGGATGCAAAGGGTGCCTCACACCTTCCCTTTGCATAATTACCCCCCGAACCCTATTTTATTTAAAAGGTTTTTCCTGTTTCTTTTAGCCTTTCTAACTTGTTTGGATAAAATAAAAGTCGGTGGCGACTCTTGCTTACCGCGACATTTTCAATAAAGTCAGTTCACCGTATTACACTTCCGAAATGTCATCAAGCACTAATTTGCCTTAGAACCTTTAGTTGAACTTGACTTGTGGCCTATTAAGTGACTGACTTTGAGATTGATCGAAGTTGGTTATCCTCGAGGAATGTTTTGATCGGCCGTCCGAGTGTTGTATTGAGATGTTGTCTCCAAGGATCATAGAACCCGAATACCATTCTAAGACAGGTTTAAACCAACTCAACTTCAGTGGGGAGGGTATCACCTATGAACCTCGTACAAGCCTTTAAACCTAAGGCTATTGTGTGATTTGTTTGTGTTTTCCACATGTTTGACATCATAAACATATCATTTTCTCACTAATCATTTCGAGGATCGAAGAGTTTACCTTTGTTCTGTTGTTGCAGGTAATGGCTCCCGCTACCAGAGATTATATCCGGATCAACATCGCAACAGTACCATTTGAACTAAAGGACTTAATATCAGAATTTCCCAGAAATGCTCAATTCACCGAGAGGCACGGTCACCTACTCCATTTGGTTATCTCAAAATTTGAAGAAGACATGATACGGGTCCTGTTCCAATTTTTTGATCCTGAACATCATTGTTTTACATTTCCTGATTACCAGCTAGTACCCACCTTGGAGGAATTCTCTGAACTAATTGGGCTACTTGTTCAAGATCAATTACCTTTCACTGGTTTAGAAAAGATCCCAAAGCCTGAAATCATTGTTGCTGCCTTACATTTACGAAAGTCAGAAATCGAGTCTAATTGGGAAACAAAGAATGGAGTCAAGGGTTTGCTTGCTAAGTTCTTAATGGGAAAGGCTCGATCACTATTAAAAGATAGGAGTTACCAAGCTTTTGAAGAAGTTGCGGTCTTTTGATTTATGGGTTGGTTTTATTCCCTAATCCCGACCAATTCATAAGTGTGCACTCTATCAACATTTTCTTAACCCGCAATCTGGTACCTACTTTGTTGGGAGACATTCTACATCCTTTACACACTCGTACCATGAAAAAGCAGGAACTCTTATGTGTTGTGTACCACTACTGGCTAGATGGTTTACATCACACCTTCCCCGATCAGTGTTGAGAAACGAGCAAAGGATGCAATGGTCTCGCAGGATTATGTCTTTGTCCCATTCAGATATCCGGTGGAACAACTTCTTTCAAGAATACATCACTCTTATTGACCATTGTGGGGAGTACCCTAATGTGCCACTCCTTGGCATTAGGGGAGGCATCACCTACAATCCCTCTTTAGCCTTGCGCCAATTTGGATATGCACGAAGAAACGATCCTCACGACATGATCATCCACGGCATTGTGTTCGACTACGAAGATGATTCCCAAAGATATCGACGAAGGTTTATACATGCTTGGGGCAGTGTCTACAAAGTAGAAAGCAAGTCTTTAGGACAATGGAATTCTATTCCCATGGAGCCTTACCTCAAATGGGTGCGTGCTCGTGCTCAAAAGTTCATCATGCCATATCCCGCTATCCTACCTTTGACTATTGAGCCAGAAGTCGAAGGGAAGGAACCTCGAGTTATTCTACATCCGGACATGCCAACTAACCTGGAAGAGCTGAAGAAATCTTGGGTTCAACTAAAAGGAGAAAGGGACACCTTCAAAGCACACTGTCAAGACTATGAGAGGAAAGTGTTGGAGCTCACCAGACAACTCCATGAAAAACAACAAATCAACACGTTCCTGGGAGCAAAGAGAAAGCGTCCATGGAGGCTTGAAGAACCCTTTATTTTTTTTCTTTATCTTGTAAGCCCGAAAGAGGCAAAGAAAAAAAAAAGAAAAAAGAAAAAAAAGAGACAAAAGAAAAAAAAAAGTTTGACTAATAAATGTTTGTTTCTCTTTTGTTTAAACAAATTTAAATTCTAAGATCCTTGAAAACATTGCATATACATTTCATTCATAAACATTGCATAACAGGTTCACATAACAGGTTTCTCATCTCCTTGCTGTTTATTTCAGTTAGAAGGGATGGATTCCGAAACAAGCATCAAGAATCTCGAAGCACATAACGCCCAAGTTCAGATAGCAGTTCTGGAGCTAGCAAAGGGGCAACAGGAACTAAAAGCCCTGATGACCAAGAAGAAAAAGAAGACCAAGGGATCTATAGGTTTAAGCCACCTCGTGAGGAAAGTCAGAGTCCCAGCCAGGATGCCCAGAAAAGCGCCAATCCCTGAAGAAGTCGGTGAAGGTGATCAAGAAGACAATCACAGCAACCAGGGTTCTGCCAAAATCTCTCTCTCTCTCTCTCTCCTGACGAAGAAGATTATCACTCCGAAGACGAACAGGGTGATAACAAATACCAGCAGTTGGAAGAACGCATGAAAGCTATGGAGATATTGAAAATACCTGGTTTAGACTTCAATGATCTTGGACTCGTCTCAGATGTTGTTATCCCTCCAAAGTTCAAAGTCCCTGTCTTTGCAAAGTATGATGGAGTCTCTTGCCCAAAGCTGCATCTAAGGTCCTATGTGAGAAAGATACAACCTTATACAGCAGATAAAAAGTTGTGGATTCATTTCTTCCAAGAAAGTCTGTCGGGTACTCAACTCGAGTGGTACTACCAACTGGAAAGTGCAAAAGTTCACACTTAGGAAGATCTGGCTGCTGCATTCTACAAACAGTATCAATACAATGCTGACCTTGCACCAACTCGTACTCAACTACGGGGCATGACTATGGCACCAAAAGAAAGTTTCAAAGAGTATGCACAAAAGTGGAGAGATCTAGCTGGAAGGGTTCAACCTCCCTTATCTGATCGCGAGCTGGTCGACATGTTCATGGGCACTTTAACTGGCCCTTTTTACAGTCATTTGCTGGGAAGCTCGTCGTCAGGTTTCACTGACCTGATATTAATTGGAGAGCGTGTCGAAAGTGGCATTCAAAGTGGAAAAATTCAAGTAGGCTCCTCCTCTGGTACTACAAAGAGGCCCATCAGTGGGAGAAATGAAGTCAATACAGTGCACAGTCAGAAAAGCCGCAACAAAAGTGAGCATCACCAATCTGTAAGGGCTGTTCTGATCTCTGCATCTGCACCTCAAAAAGATCAACCGCCGAAATATACGCGTCGACCAGATGCACCGAGAAGAAACTTCACCAAAATCAACATGCCAATCTCTCAAGCATTGCAGCACTTGTTAAAAGCAAATCTGATTACATTGAAAGATCCTCCAAAGAATGTCAACACTTCCTCTCCTAGTTATCGCCCCGACGCAACATGTGCATACCATTCCAATTGTCTTGGACATGACGCAGATCATTGTTGGGCCCTAAAAAATAAAATCCAAGACATGATAGATGCTGGGGAAATTGAATTCGATCCTCCAGAGACTCCAAATGTCATCACTGCGCCTATGCCAAAACACGACAAGACCGTTAATGCTATCATGGACACTGTTTATATCTATGATGTGAGAGAACTGTCAACTCCGCTCCTTGAAATCAAAAGAAAGCTAATACAAGCTGGTTTATTTCCAGGTTGTGACCCTGATTGCTTTTATTGCGCACACATACCCAATGGTTGTGAAAATCTGAAAAGAGGAATTCAAAAGTGGATGGATCGTCGTATCATTATGTTTGAGAAACTTCCTTCTATAGACAATTTGTGCGAAGTTTTTTCAAATGGGATGAAGATAGAGGACGTCTCAGTGGTTTCTAACATACCATTGAAAATCCCTACCAAGGCTCCCTTCAAAATTTCTGCTGCACCCAGAGTGGCATCTGTAATCATCATCAATCCGGCTCCATTTCCATATTCCTCAGACAAAGCTGTCCCGTGGAGTTATGGTGCTAATGTTTATGTCCATGGAGTTAAACAAGACACCTTGACTGAAGAGGCCGTGAATTTTACAAATCCAACTGTTGATAATATTGTGGGTGTCATACCCCAATTTTTGACCCTAAGATCATATATCATTCATATCCCAATCATTAATCAAGAGCTTCACTTGGAAATTTTGTTTGTGGTGTTGCACTCACCTCATCAATAAGAGGGACCATCAAGTACCAATGATTGTTTATCTTGTATGCATATTATACTAACCCAAATACCAAAAATATTGCTTTGTTTCTTTGTAGGCTTTTGTTTTGTAGGTACCAAGCCAAGACATGCAATAAACAAGGCCATTTCCACATTTTGGACTGATGAAATCGATTTCCCTCTTGGGTAAATCGATTTCCCTACAGCAATTTTCAACAAAATCACATTCTGGACAGCATGAAATCGGTTTCCCTCCTGGGTAAATCGATTTCCCTAGTGTATTTTGCGCCAAATTCTCTTCTGGAACAGAGTGAAATCGATTTCACTCCTGGGGGAAATCGATTTCCTTAAGGCGAAATTCAAAAAAAATAGAGAGGGAAGCTTGATTTGATTTTGGCACATATTTTCTTTGACCATTTTTGTCATTTTACCAATTTTCCACCTCACCAAAATAATTCCCTTCATTAATTCCATTTTAACCTCATTTTACCATTTTTTACCATTTAAATGCCACTTTAATCACCAATTAAACACAAGCTAATTAACCAAGAGCAAATGACCAATTGCCACTACTCTTGCTCTCATCCTATAAATAGAGGCCACTACTCTCTCATTTCTCAAGCTTGGAGAGCCAAAAAATTGCTTGCAAATTCATTTCTCACCCTTTCCAAAACCCTCACCCAAAGTTCATTTTCATAAGATTAGTGAGATTCACATTGAATCTTACTAATTTTGAACTAAACCTCCTACATTTCTCTCTTTTCTTTGGTTGTTCATCTCCAAATTTGAAGGATCTATACACTTTGTGCTTGCTCTTGAAGCTACTCCAAGACTTTTGTTCAAGAAGTGGTAATTTGCTAGATCCATGATGTAGATCTTTATTGCTTGTGTTCAATGCATCTTTGATGCTATATTGATGATATTTGCTGGTTTTGTGATGGAAATTTCGTGCTCAAGTTGATGTGTGATCATAAGGTGTTTGTATATTTGTTCAAATCAAGTTTCATGCCTTTAAATGCTGTTTTTGCTGAAATTTACACTGCTGAAATCGATTTCCTTAAGGCTGAAATCGATTTCCTGCTGAACGTAACTTGTCTTTTTTGAAAACTGCACTATGGAAATCGATTTCCCCCTGTATGAAATCGATTTCCTGCTGGCAGAATGTGGTTTTTTGCCTTTTTTATGCTTGTTTTGGCTTCCTTCTTCCTCCACTTCATTAATATCATTGGATCTAGGATGTTGATAGGTTTGAAATGACCTAATCCATAATATTAGATGAATGATATTAATGATAGTGTGAGTTGATTATCTTTTGTGAATTTTATTCTTCTTCCTCCATTTCATTAATATCATTGGATCTAGGATGTTGATAGGTTTGAAAGGACCAAATCCATAATATTAGATGAATGATATTAATGATAGTGTGAGTTGATTTTACTTTATGCATTTTATCTTCTTCTTCTCTTTTTTTTTTGATCGATGAAAGTCTTAATACTTTGAGAATTCTTATGGATTCTTAGTAAAGACTAGATCGTTACCTTTTTTCTTTTCGTGCGGTATTGCTTTCGGAGAATGATCTACATATCAATTCTCTCGCATGCATTAGCACATAAAGTTTTGACCGGCCTCGTTGTAGGGTGATTTCTACATAAATCACTTGGCGATCTGCTTAACATAGCGCAATATTTCGTGTCCCGAATAAAAAAGATCAAATATGGAAGAGAATTGTATGCGGTTGATTTAAGACTTATGGAGGTTTATCGTGTAGTCGCTATGATTTTATCAAGCTTCTGATAAATGTCCATTGAATTTAAATTCGAGAACATCCTTCACTCACCATCGATCTTTACTACTAACTTTGATAACATACTTGACAAGTTTCAAGATGGTTATCTTTAACATCTAACAATTGACTTTAATTTCCGCAATTTATTATACCGCTCTTTATATTTCTTGCTTTATCGCTTTATTTTATCATTTCATCATATTTACATTCCGCTATTTTTCCTTTGTCCATTTGGACGTTTATATTCTGCTATTTTCTCTTTGTCCATTTGGACATATGTTTATGTTTCCGCCATTTTCTCTTTGTCTACTTGGACCATACTTTACTTTTATGCTAAAACACTAATAAATAACAAAAATCTAAAAAAACTCTTAAGGCTCTTTTGGACTATTGGTTACTATCCTGAGCATTTTGGAGATTCGGACTTATGGACTTAGTGCCTCTGGACCCCCTATTCTGTTATTACTCTGCTGTTATTCTGTCTGTCTAGCATTGGATTGTTGTCTGTTTGTATGTGCAGGTATTTCCTTGAAAGTCCTTGATGGTTAATTCCAAGGCATTGAGATAAGGATTTTACCCGAAAACAGTCGTTACTCTGCCCGATTTTTGTCAGAATTTTAATGTGCTTAATGCAAAGTGGTGCTAAGACAATAAGTTCATCTGGATCCCCAAGTGATAGTGTTGGTTTAGTATTGATATTCCAAAGGAAGGGAAATCTACCTTGACTCACAATGTCAAGTGTTGGCTTCTTATTTCGGTTAGACCGTTCTTTTCCTTAGCTTTTATTTTATGCAATAGGATAGCCTCTTCATCTCCTCCCCTTCTTAAATTTTCAAAATCTTCTCCCTTTTTCAAAAACCTTCTTATGTTTGCAAACCTTTTCAAAACCTTTTTTTTAAAAAAATATCTTTTGCCCTTAGTGGCCTTTTCCTCTTTTCTTCAAAAGTTTAGACACTGTTAATTGTCGAAACGAGTGGTTATACCCCACGATTTTGAAATTGATTGATATAATGAGATCTTTTCCGCGTGAGAGAGCTAGTGGCATACTCGTCGATTTTATCCGAGTTGGAGCCCTTCTTTCATTAGCGATGCAAAGAACTCATTTGTTCTCATGCTCAAGATCAATGGCTGAGTATTTCTCTCCAACGATGATAAAGTGTTTATTCGTTTTTAAAAACGTTTTTCCCTTTAAGCGGAACTACATTAGCTCTGACTTCTCCATTGCACCGAGGAGGTATGTAGGCACAAAGCTTAACGCTTTGCCGAGCTTATTTTAAAAATAAAACAAACCGTTTTTTAGCACACACGACACAGATTTTCAAAAAGGTTCCTGTGGAGTACCACAGATATGAGGGGTGCTTAAAACCTTCCCCTCATATAACCAACACCCGAACCTGAGTTCTCTTTCTTGTTTTAAAAAACAAAACTTTGGGTTTTTCGTTCTTTTCCCTTTTCCTTTGAAAAAATAAAGCGCGGTGGCGATTTCAAACGAAATATTGATTCGAGTCAATCTTTTGGCTCCAATATCAGATTTTCCCCGCTACAGAAAAATGGCGACTTCACTGGGGACACAGTTTTAAGTGTGTTAAGTCTATTTTTTTTATCTGTGTGTTTTTATTTGTATATATTGTTGTGTGCTTTGTTTGTTTATTTTCTTTCTTTTTTTTTTGTGCTCGATGGTTCCTCTGTGATGAGATAAAGTTCTAACCCGGACTTTGGTGAGTAACTTGAGATAGGAGGTGGTAAGACCAATAGTCGCATGTCAGGAGCAATCCTTACCATGAGCGTCATATGGTGGAACCCCAATCAGTGGAGGCCTCATGGAAGGTAGTAGAGGTTGTTACGAACCATCGTGATAACGCTATTACTTTCAATAGTGAGTGTCCGTAGAAGCTGAATGGCCTAGAACCTTTTTAACCCATCTAAGCCTTTTTAGGATGTAGTGCAGAAATAAGATCAAGTACCAATTTGAGTTTGTTGTCATGCGATACTACGCTCAGACGAGGTCTTTTTAGGCATATTGTTGGCGCCCATGAGCAATTGTGTGTGCCGGTAATATCCGATAGAAGATTGAAAACTCTGGGAACCTTTGTAGAACCCGATTGGCAGGTACAAAACACCTTAGAACACACCTTGCGGGATGGGTAGACCCATGGCTTCATGCTCGTGACGTCGAACCTAAGAACCTGGATTGTGTGATTTTGTGTGATTTGCTGTGATCTTGTGTGCTCTTGATTGTGGTTGATGCATAAACCATGCATTCATGCATTCATAAAAAATGACATTCACAAATGGTTTTCAAGGAACTTAGAGATATTTTTTGTAAACATCACAGGTACCATGGATCAAAAGAGAAGCATCAAGAAGTACACTTTCAGGAATTCAAGTGCAAAGGAATTGAAAGAGCTAGCAACTTTGGTTCCTAATATTGACAACTTCAAAAACCGTTATGGGAAATTGATCTCTATCTTGAAGACCAAAATGGTGAAAAGCGAAAGAGACAACAAGAGGATTTATTTTCCTCTGGTAGTCATGAAGATTCAGTTGCATGGAAGGAAGTTGCTGATAAGTTGATGGTCGAGAATGCTCATTTGAAGGCCTTTTATGAAGATGAGTTGGAGAAGCTCCGTAGGAAGCTGCAGAGAGGAGTTGGATCTTCGTCAGAAGTGTTCCCTTCTAGTTTCTAGCTTTTCCTTTGTCTTGTAATTTTGGATCTTTGAATCTTTTTGTAAGCTTTTCCATTTCTAATGAAAGAATACTGTTATGTTTTATGTTGTTTTTGTTAATGTTTACAATTAATGTCTTAAAGTTCCTTGAAAACCAATAAAAATCATTTGCATTGCATTTCATGCATCATTCTGCATTTTGGTCTTGCTTCCGAGAGTATTCCCAAGGTCTTATTCA
The DNA here is from genome assembly GCF_029867415.1 of Vicia villosa. Lineage (NCBI taxonomy): Eukaryota > Viridiplantae > Streptophyta > Magnoliopsida > Fabales > Fabaceae > Vicia > Vicia villosa. The sequence continues at coordinate 189,924 of NW_026706305.1, read as the reverse complement.
GTGTTCTTCATACAGAATCAAGCTGTCTCACCGGTATAACACTCGAGCTAACTGCAAGAAGAAGATGGAAGGTCTTGAACAAGAGAATCGTGAGCTACGTGAAGAGGTTGTTACTTTGAGATCTGGTGTGGATCGTCTCACTGCTCTGGTTGAGACATTGATGGCTACTCAGAATCAAAATCAGAATCAGGTTCCTCCTCCCAATGCCCAAGCTCAGGGTCAGACCACTGTGATTTCTGAAATTGCTGCCACAACCATTCCTGTTGTTCCTGTTGGTGCTACTCAGCAACGTATGCCTAATGGATATCCTTGGGGTATGCCTGAAGGTTATCTGTCTGTTCCTGAGATGACTCGTCCGTTGACTCCTGTTATGGTCAACACATCTCCTATTGTTCATACTGGTCCTTTTGTCCCAGAGCCCATTTATGATGCTGCTCCAAGTGAAATTCAAGACAGAATGGATGGTTTCCAAGATCAGTTTGAGGAACAGCAGAAAGAGATGAAAGCCTTGCGTGGGAAAGAACTGTTTGGAAAGAATGTGCATGATCTTTGCCTTGTTCCCAATGTGAAAGTACCTGCTAAGTTCAAGTTACCTGAATTTGAGAAATATAAAGGAAATTCCTGCCCTCAGGCACATCTGGTGATGTATGTAAGGAAGATGTCCACTCACACTGATGATCAACGTCTGTTGATCCTTTATTTCCAAGACAGTTTGACTGGAGCTGCTTCAAAGTGGTATATGGGCCTTGATAGCACCCATATTCGCACTTTTAATGACCTGGCTGAAGCGTTTGTGAAGCAATACAAGTATAATATGGACATGGCTCCTGATAGGGATCAATTGCGAGCTATGATGCAGAAAGAGAAGGAATCTTTCAAGGAATATGCTCAGAGATGGCGTGAGGTTGCCGCCCAAGTGATTCCTCCAATGGAAGAAAAAGAGATGACTAATATTTTCCTTAAGACTCTTGGTCCGTTTTACTATGAGAAAATGATTGCGAGTGCTCCTGTAGACTTCACCGAAATGGTGGGTATGGGTGTCAGGTTAGAAGAAGTTGTGCGAGAAGGCCGTCTGGTTCGGAATAAAAATTCGTCTGGTGGTGCAAAGAAGTATGGTTCTTCATTCCAGAAGAAGAAGGAATCAGATGCTAATGCTGTTTCTCATGGGAGGAATAGTCGATTCAGAAATCAATCTCAACAAGTGGCGTCAGTAACTCCTGTTGAGAATTAAGTGCCTGTAGCTCCTGATAATCAACAACCAGCAAGGCGGAATCCTTATCCCCGAGTTAATATTGATCCTATCCCCATGACGTACACTGAACTGTATCCTGCTCTAATTCATAAGAAGTTGGTTCAACCAAGGTCACCACCTCCTGTTCCAGAGAAACTCCCTTGGTGGTACAAGGCTGATGTTGTAACACCCTGTTAATTCTTGTTTATTAATTTAATTATTTTTTAATTAAATTATTAGAATTAATAATTTTTGGGAATTATTTGGAAAATGATGAAGTATTGGCATTGGGCTAGAGTGGTGATTAGCAGAAGGGGGTTGTTAACTAAGCAAGCCCATTATAATATTTTATTTTATTTTTCATAAAATAAAGGAATTGGAAAGAAGGGAGGGAGAAGCAAAAAGAGACCGACTCTGAGAAAAAGTAGAACACGTGAAAGTGAGAAGAGCCAAAGGGGGAGAAGAACTTCGAAGATTCGACTCTGAGGTAAGGGGGGATTCTTCGGGTTAGTAATCCTTATGCGATTGTAGGTAGTAGGATTGATTAGGATTGTTGTCTATTTCAATCGTACGTGTCGGGTTTGGGAATTTTTAGGTTTTGATGAATTTGTATGAATTACATGATTCTGTTAATACTCATGATATATGCTGTTAATACTTGTATAAAACTTGTCTGAAATGTGTGGTGATGTGAAAATTGATGGTATTTGTGTGCTATGTTCGTATGTATCTGAAATTGGGGAAATGGGATAGGGTAAATGCTGTCAAAATGGTGAATTTGGCTGTGTAGGTACGTAGGAACCGGTTCCCATGTGGGACGAACCGGTTCCCCCTTATAAAAACAGAGAGGTGTGGATTCTGGGTTGCTGGGAACCGGTTCCCAGATAGGGACAACCCGATTCCCCATAGTAAAAATCAGAGGCGTGATTTTGGAAGCAGCCAGGAACCGGTTCCCACGTAGGGACAACCCGGGTTCTGCAGCATATTTTCTAAAAATGTTTTATTTTTAAAAATCCATAACTTTTGATCCGAGTATCCGATTTATGTGCCGTTTTGGGCGTTGAGAAGCTAATTAGGTGCTTTATTTGATAAAGTGATAAAATGGGCAGTAGCCGACTTTACTTTAAAAACTAAAATTAATTGTCGATGAATTGAAACATGGTATATGTATATGTGCTTATTCATATGACTATTGATGCATGTATTTATGTTGGTGACGGGATTATGATTTCCAATGAGTGATGTTGGTATATAACATGTCGTAAATGATACATGCTTTGTGACTTTACTGTTGAGTTGTTTTAGCAATTTATTACATGGTGTGCAATGATGATAGATGTAACGATGTATGATGAAGGTGATGATTGATGATTGTGAATATTAATATGTTGTTAATATTAATATGTTGGTTATGGTGAACGTATGTGAATGATTGAATGATGCTTATACATGTACATACTTGTTGTGACGTTATTGGTACGAGGTGATAAGCGATGTTAAGCATCGGAATGATGATGATGTATGATGATGTAAGTATGTGTCATGTGTGCATTATTCATAAATCATTTGCATTGGAAGGCTAATTCCCATTGTGCGGAGATTAGCGGGAAGTCATCGTGTGCCCATGTGGGGTGTGAGCGATGAGGCAGTAGTCGTGTGCCCATGTGGGGTGTGAGCGACTAGAGGGCAGTATCAAAGAGAGAAGTCCTGTGAATGTGATTCACGAATTTTGGTACCACATGCATAGTGTTAGTTGAATCATATGCATTGGTTATAACATGATTGGATGAGATCCAGTGTTATGCCTTGGTGTGTTTACATGATTGATGTATTAAGGAGTTGTTGTTAATATAACTTGATTATTTGATGGAATGAAGAGTCGTGGGCCGATGGCCAAATATTGTTGATTTGATGCTTGCTTATTGTAATAATTTCCGACTATATGTATGTTGGATGGATGATAATTGCTATGAGATTTTATTGCTTATGATTGTATAATGGTTATTAATTCGAATGAAACTCACCCTTACTTTGATGGTTTCAGATTAAGGATGTAGCGGCGTCTTGATTGGGTGAAGATAGCTTGTAGGCTAGCCCGTAGTTCGTGTCGAGTCATGCTCTGATTGTAACACTGGGATCGATTAGTCTTAGCGTTACTTGTTATACATTGTTGCCATTTTGGCTATGGATTTATGTATTGAGTATTTGTGTGGAGATGTTTCCTAATACTGTTGAATTAAGTTCCGCTGTGCTAAACACATGTTTGATATTGGTTAATTTCTAATAAAGCATGACAATCGACTTGATGTTTTTATTCATTTTAATAATTGTAGCATCCTTGATGTGTTATTACTCTGATTATATTATATTATATTATATTTCCGCAGGGGTTTAGAAGGGTGTTACAATAGTGGTATCAGAGCATAGTCGGTCGTTGTGACCAGAGTCTTGTTGTTAATTTTTCCTTTCGGTATGTGACATGTGTGTGAAACACTGTCGGTACTCAGTGTGTTCTAACTGTTTGCCTGCAGAAGTGGGATTGAAACTAGTGGGGGAGAAGTCATGCTTCTCGGATATGTCTCAGATGCAAGATGTTAGAGTGATGCGTAGGGCAGCAGTACAAGAGTGTGGAGTTATTGTTTTCTGAAGTGAAGGTGACATGGGCTGAAGACTGTGGTTGTTATTCAGTCGGAGTGTCTTGGAGTAGATGATGGTTATTTCTGAGAAATGGAATTCCGAAGTTGTGATGCTTCAAGTGCTACTGATGGACTGTGATGTTGTTGGGTGAGTAGCCCTATGTGAAAGGTCGTTGTTGAAGCAGTGATTAAAGGAAGTATTGTCGTAGACCTTGTCGTAGGATTACTAGTAAGTAATTGAGATGATAGTAGAGGTTATCGATGTTGTTGAGGAAGTTTCGAAGTGCGAGTAATGCAAGGAGACGAGTATGATCTCAAGGATAAGAAGGTTGATGATGGCGTACATGAATTTGGTTTCAGGATGTTGCAGAAATCGAACTTCAGCGATGAAATGTGTTGTTTAAGTTATAAGAAGTTTGGAAGCGAAGAGATGTGATAAGATGATGTTAATAATGAGATTAATTTGAAAAGGATGAGTTTTGGAGCAGAATTTCCGTAAGCAAATCGCAGGAAAATTGCTGAATCGTTATGAAATTTCGAAAATTCATAACTGGAGTTCTGGACATCCGATTTGAGTTCCGTTTGAAGCGTCGGAAAGCTAACGAGATGAACTTTGTTATAAAAATGGTTGCAGCAGCTGTAACATATTTAATTGTGTCAGGATGATGTTAGAAAGAGGTGAAGATACAGTTACACTTGTCCTTAGAACTAGACTTGTTCGTTGGTACCGCACGAGACTTCAGCGTCAGAGTTGAACGGATTGAAAGAATAATGAGAAGGCTTGTTGTGAAGCAATTTTAGGAATAGTTGTTCCAATTGAGGAGTTCTGGAGATATCGTATAGAGTGTCGCAGCATGGCGTCGGTGTTACATTTTTGGATAACAATTAGAAAATTCATGTCTTGAGCTCTGAGTGTCGGATTAATGTACCGTTTGAACCCACGAAGAGGAGAGATTATGTTCTACATTGTGGAAGAGTTATAAATACCATAGACTGGTCCTATGAGGGGATATGATGATGTCGGTTAAAGAAGCATGAACCAGTGTTGAAATAGGAATGCTTACTACCGCGATTGTTTGAAATGAGGTTGAATAGAATGTGACGTGGATGAATAAGCTGATAAAGATGATTTAAGTACCGATGGATTTGAGTGATGAGTGAAGTAGTAGAGAAGGTGAAAAAGACTTGAAACTGTTTGTAGTATATTGTGATGCGTCACTGATGAGTTTGGGTGGTGTATTGATGTTAAACCAGTAAGTAGTAGCTCATGCGTCGAGACAACTCAAGGAGCATGAAGGGAATTATCCGACCCATGACTTAGAGTTGACGACTGTGGTTTTGTTTGTGGCGACATTATTTGTATGGTTCGAGATTCGAAGTGTTTAGTGATCATAAGAGTCTGGAGTACCCCTTTGATCAGCAAGGGCTTAATGTGAAGCAATAGAAATGGTTAGAGTTTTTGGATTACCACCTTGGTGAGGAAAAATGTTGTGCCAATGCACTGAGTAGGGAACCTCTAAAAATGTCGATGCTGATGGTGAAAGAGTTGGATTTAATTGAACAATTCAGAGAAATGGTGTTCTTGACGAGATTAGAGAAAGTCAGAAAGCTGATGTTGAGTTTATCGATAAGTCGACCTTGAATTACCAAGGTAAAGACGGTGAATTCAGAATTGACGAGGATGGTGTAAAGAGGTCTAGAAGTCGCGGTTGTGTTCCAGATGTTACCGAGTTGAGAAAGAATATTCTAGAAGAAGGACACCATAGAGAATTATTAGACTATGACAATGTTAATGAGTTTGGGTGCAAACTCGGAAAAGACACTATTATGTAGTAACAACGGTTTATGCTTAAATATGATTGTCGGCTATCTATTGACAAATTGAGGACTTGATCACCCTTAATCTCTTGTTGATAGTAGGCGGAATCATATAGATGGTATGAGATTGCTTGTTACCTTAATGGTATAAGATGTGATGAATGCTGAGATGTGAGAATAACCACTCACCATATTGTGAGAGCTTATGAAGAAGTGAATATGAAGGAGTGCAAAGTATTGGACGGTGACTTAAGACGAGTAGTCGTAGTCGTACAGCGAAAGTATGATGTAGAGTGGTGTTATGAGTGCTACTCGTGAGTAGTGAGGAATTAATATATCGGAATCCTACATAGAGAATATGTGTTTATCTATATGTTGGGTTTAGAATCTCGTGGACGTAAAGATGTCGTGCCAAAGGATTCGGACCCTTTTGAATAATTGCCGAGACGATGAATATGTTGTTATGGTTGTACGTAGTTAACAAGTATGTATTCGGAGAAGTTAAGACGAAGAGTTGATACTACACGATGCTATAATAATCTTGTGATGTTGTAAGGTGTTATGTAAATTTCTAAATATAATGAGGGATTATACTCTGCGAAGGACGAAGTTAATTTGATTCTTAGTGGAGAGCGGGACTCAGTGGAGCTATCTTGTAAGCAATGGTATGTTGAGGATGATGAACTATGTAATTATAACTACTGATGTGTGCTTGTTCCGATAGTGGGAATGTTTTTAATAGATGAAGTAACTCGGGAATTTGCTTTGAGTAAGTGTAAGTATTACTTTATCGCTCAATTGGAAGAGTGTGCCTAAGGTTGGTACGTGGGTAAATGGAATCCATTACTACAGTGTTGATCAGTTGTGATCATACCATGGATTGTGTAATTGTATTATTCAGTTATTGAGCGTATTGTATGGATCGCACCTCGAAGTTTCATTGTTATTAACCGTTGGAGTTGTAGCGAGTGGTACACCTGGGGATGGTCAAATGCAACGTAAGAACTGGGATTGAATGCATGAGATATGCTTATGTTGGTTATGTCAGATGAATTTTGAGACTCGACTAAGAAGGTGTTAACGGAGAATGGGAGAGTCAAATGAAGGACTCTTATCTGGGACTTTTCACTTGAAGTATGTTTTCGAGGACGAAAACTATTTTAGTGGGGGAGAGTTGTAACACCCCGTTAATTCTTGTTTATTAATTTAATTATTTTTTAATTAAATTATTAGAATTAATAATTTTTGGGAATTATTTGGAAAATGATGAAGTATTGGCATTGGGCTAGAGTGGTGATTAGCAGAAGGGGGTGTTAACTAAGCAAGCCCATTATAATATTTTATTTCATTTTTCATAAAATAAAGGAATTGGAAAGAAGGGAGGGAGAAGCAAAAAGAGACAGACTCTGAGAAAAAGTAGAACACGTGAAAGTGAGAAGAGCCAAAGGGGGAGAAGAACTTCGAAGATTCGACTCTGAGGTAAGGGGGGATTCTTCGGGTTACTAATCCTTATGCGATTGTAGGTAGTAGGATTGATTAGGATTGTTGTCTATTTCAATCGTACGTGTCGGGTTTGGGAATTTTTAGGTTTTGATGAATTTGTATGAATTACATGATTCTGTTAATACTCATGATATATGCTGTTAATACTTGTATAAAACTTGTCTGAAATGTGTGGTGATGTGAAAATTGATGGTATTTGTGTGCTATGTTCGTATGTATCTGAAATTGGGGAAATGGGATAGGGTAAATGCTGTCAAAATGGTGAATTTGGCTGTGTAGGTACGTAGGAACCGGTTCCCATGTGGGACGAACCGGTTCCCCCTTATAAAAACAGAGAGGTGTGGATTCTGGGTTGCTGGGAACCGGTTCCCAGATAGGGACAACCCGGTTCCCCATGGTAAAAATCAGAGGCGTGATTTTGGAAGCAGCCAGGAACCGGTTCCCACGTAGGGACAACCCGGGTTCTGCAGCATATTTTCTAAAAATGTTTTATTTTTAAAAATCCATAACTTTTGATCCGAGTATCCGATTTATGTGCCGTTTTGGGCGTTGAGAAGCTAATTAGGTGCTTTATTTGATAAAGTGATAAAATGGGCAGTAGCCGACTTTACTTTAAAAACTAAAATTAATTGTCGATGAATTGAAACATGGTATATGTATATGTGCTTATTCATATTACTATTGATGCATGTATTTATGTTGGTGACGGGATTATGATTTCCAATGAGTGATGTTGGTATATAACATGTCGTAAATGATACATGCTTTGTGACTTTACTGTTGAGTTGCTTTAGCAATTTATTACATGGTGTGCAATGATGATAGATGTAACAATGTATGATGAAGGTGATGATTGATGATTGTGAATATTAATATGTTGTTAATATTAATATGTTGGTTATGGTGAACGTATGTGAATGATTGAATGATGCTTATACATGTACATACTTGTTGTGACGTTATTGGTACGAGGTGATAAGCGATGTTAAGCATCGGAATGATGATGATGTATGATGATGTAAGTATGTGTCATGTGTGCATTATTCATAAATCATTTGCATTGGAAGGCTAATTCCCATTGTGCGGAGATTAGCGGGAAGTCATCGTGTGCCCATGTGGGGTGTGAGCGATGAGGCAGTAGTCGTGTGCCCATGTGGGGTGTGAGCGACTAGAGGGCAGTATCAAAGAGAGAAGTCCTGTGAATGTGATTCACGAATTTTGGTACCACATGCATAGTGTTAGTTGAATCATATGCATTGGTTATAACATGATTGGATGAGATCCAGTGTTATGCCTTGGTGTGTTTACATGATTGATGTATTAAGGAGTTGTTGTTAATATAACTTGATTATTTGATGGAATGAAGAGTCGTGGGCCGATGGCCAAATATTGTTGATTTGATGCTTGATTATTGTAATAATTTCCGACTATATGTATGTTGGATGGATGATAATTGCTATGAGATTTTATTGCTTATGATTGTATAATGGTTATTAATTCGAATGAAACTCACCCTTACTTTGATGATTTCAGATTAAGGATGTAGCGGCGTCTTGATTGGGTGAAGATAGCTTGTAGGCTAGCCCGTAGTTCGTGTCGAGTCATGCTCTGATTGTAACACTGGGATCGATTAGTCTTAGCGTTACTTGTTATACATTGTTGCCATTTTGGCTATGGATTTATGTATTGAGTATTTGTGTGGAGATGTTTCCTAATACTGTTGAATTAAGTTCCGCTGTGCTAAACACATGTTTGATATTGGTTAATTTCTAATAAAGCATGACAATCGACTTGATGTTTTTATTCATTTTAATAATTGTAGCATCCTTGATGTGTTATTACTCTGATTATATTATATTATATTATATTTCCGCAGGGGTTTAGAAGGGTGTTACAATAGTGGTATCAGAGCATAGTCGGTCGTTGTGACCAGAGTCTTGTTGTTAATTTTTCCTTTCGGTATGTGACATGTGTGTGAAACACTGTCGGTACTCAGTGTGTTCTAACTGTTTGCCTGCAGAAGTGGGATTGAAACTAGTGGGGGAGAAGTCATGCTTCTCGGATATGTCTCAGATGCAAGATGTTAGAGTGATGCGTAGGGCAGCAGTACAAGAGTGTGGAGTTATTGTTTTCTGAAGTGAAGGTGACATGGGCTGAAGACTGTGGTTGTTATTCAGTCGGAGTGTCTTGGAGTAGATGATGGTTATTTCTGAGAAATGGAATTCCGAAGTTGTGATGCTTCAAGTGCTACTGATGGACTGTGATGTTGTTGGGTGAGTAGCCCTATGTGAAAGGTCGTTGTTGAAGCAGTGATTAAAGGAAGTATTGTCGTAGACCTTGTCGTAGGATTACTAGTAAGTAATTGAGATGATAGTAGAGGTTATCGATGTTGTTGAGGAAGTTTCGAAGTGCGAGTAATGCAAGGAGACGAGTATGATCTCAAGGATAAGAAGGTTGATGATGGCGTACATGAATTTGGTTTCAGGATGTTGCAGAAATCGAACTTCAGCGATGAAATGTGTTGTTTAAGTTATAAGAAGTTTGGAAGCGAAGAGATGTGATAAGATGATGTTAATAATGAGATTAATTTGAAAAGGATGAGTTTTGGAGCAGAATTTCCGTAAGCAAATCGCAGGAAAATTGCTGAACCGTTATGAAATTTCGAAAATTCATAACTGGAGTTCTGGACATCCGATTTGAGTTCCGTTTGAAGCGTCGGAAAGCTAACGAGATGAACTTTGTTATAAAAATGGTTGCAGCAGCTGTAACATATTTAATTGTGTCAGGATGATGTTAGAAAGAGGTGAAGATACAGTTACACTTGTCCTTAGAACTAGACTTGTTCGTTGGTACCGCACGAGACTTCAGCGTCAGAGTTGAACGGATTGAAAGAATAATGAGAAGGCTTGTTGTGAAGCAATTTTAGGAATAGTTGTTCCAATTGAGGAGTTCTGGAGATATCGTATAGAGTGTCGCAGCATGGCGTCGGTGTTGCATTTTTGGATAACAATTAGAAAATTCATGTCTTGAGCTCTGAGTGTCGGATTAATGTACCGTTTGAACCCACGAAGAGGAGAGATTATGTTCTACATTGTGGAAGAGTTATAAATACCATAGACTGGTCCTATGAGGGGATATGATGATGTCGGTTAAAGAAGCATGAACCAGTGTTGAAATAGGAATGCTTACTACCGCGATTGTTTGAAATGAGGTTGAATAGAATGTGACGTGGATGAATAAGCTGATAAAGATGATTTAAGTACCGATGGATTTGAGTGATGAGTGAAGTAGTAGAGAAGGTGAAAAAGACTTGAAACTGTTTGTAGTATATTGTGATGCGTCACTGATGAGTTTGGGTGGTGTATTGATGTTAAACCAGTAAGTAGTAGCTCATGCGTCGAGACAACTCAAGGAGCATGAAGGGAATTATCCGACCCATGACTTAGAGTTGACGACTGTGGTTTTGTTTGTGGCGACATTATTTGTATGGTTCGAGATTCGAAGTGTTTAGTGATCATAAGAGTCTGGAGTACCCCTTTGATCAGCAAGGGCTTAATGTGAAGCAATAGAAATGGTTAGAGTTTTTGGATTACCACCTTGGTGAGGAAAAATGTTGTGCCAATGCACTGAGTAGGGAACCTCTAAAAATGTCGATGCTGATGGTGAAAGAGTTGGATTTAATTGAACAATTCAGAGAAATGGTGTTCTTGACGAGATTAGAGAAAGTCAGAAAGCTGATGTTGAGTTTATCGATAAGTCGACCTTGAATTACCAAGGTAAAGACGGTGAATTCAGAATTGACGAGGATGGTGTAAAGAGGTCTAGAAGTCGCGGTTGTGTTCCAGATGTTACCGAGTTGAGAAAGAATATTCTAGAAGAAGGACACCATAGAGAATTATTAGACTATGACAATGTTAATGAGTTTGGGTGCAAACTCGGAAAAGACACTATTATGTAGTAACAACGGTTTATGCTTAAATATGATTGTCGGCTATCTATTGACAAATTGAGGACTTGATCACCCTTAATCTCTTGTTGATAGTAGGCGGAATCATATAGATGGTATGAGATTGCTTGTTACCTTAATGGTATAAGATGTGATGAATGCTGAGATGTGAGAATAACCACTCACCATATTGTGAGAGCTTATGAAGAAGTGAATATGAAGGAGTGCAAAGTATTGGACGGTGACTTAAGACGAGTAGTCGTAGTCGTACAGCGAAAGTATGATGTAGAGTGGTGTTATGAGTGCTACTCGTGAGCAGTGAGGAATTAATATATCGGAATCCTACATAGAGAATATGTGTTTATCTATATGTTGGGTTTAGAATCTCGTGGACGTAAAGATGTCGTGCCAAAGGATTCGGACCCTTTTGAATAATTGCCGAGACGATGAATATGTTGTTATGGTTGTACGTAGTTAACAAGTATGTATTCGGAGAAGTTAAGACGAAGAGTTGATACTACACGATGCTATAATAATCTTGTGATGTTGTAAGGTGTTATGTAAATTTCTAAATATAATGAGGGATTATACTCTGCGAAGGACGAAGTTAATTTGATTCTTAGTGGAGAGCGGGACTCAGTGGAGCTATCTTGTAAGCAATGGTATGTTGAGGATGATGAACTATGTAATTATAACTACTGATGTGTGCTTGTTCCGATAGTGGGAATGTTTTTAATAGATGAAGTAACTCGGGAATTTGCTTTGAGTAAGTGTAAGTATTACTTTATCGCTCAATTGGAAGAGTGTGCCTAAGGTTGGTACGTGGGTAAATGGAATCCATTACTACAGTGTTGATCAGTTGTGATCATACCATGGATTGTGTAATTGTATTATTCAGTTATTGAGCGTATTGTATGGATCGCACCTCGAAGTTTCATTGTTATTAACCGTTGGAGTTGTAGCGAGTGGTACACCTGGGGATGGTCAAATGCAACGTAAGAACTGGGATTGAATGCATGAGATATGCTTATGTTGGTTATGTCAGATGAATTTTGAGACTCGACTAAGAAGGTGTTAACGGAGAATGGGAGAGTCAAATGAAGGACTCTTATCTGGGACTTTTCACTTGAAGTATGTTTTCGAGGACGAAAACTATTTTAGTGGGGGAGAGTTGTAACACCCCGTTAATTCTTGTTTATTAATTTAATTATTTTTTAATTAAATTATTAGAATTAATAATTTTTGGGAATTATTTGGAAAATGATGAAGTATTGGCATTGGGCTAGAGTGGTGATTAGCAGAAGGGGGGTGTTAACTAAGCAAGCCCATTATAATATTTTATTTCATTTTTCATAAAATAAAGGAATTGGAAAGAAGGGAGGGAGAAGCAAAAAGAGACAGACTCTGAGAAAAAGTAGAACACGTGAAAGTGAGAAGAGCCAAAGGGGGAGAAGAACTTCGAAGATTCGACTCTGAGGTAAGGGGGGATTCTTCGGGTTACTAATCCTTATGCGATTGTAGGTAGTAGGATTGATTAGGATTGTTGTCTATTTCAATCGTACGTGTCGGGTTTGGGAATTTTTAGGTTTTGATGAATTTGTATGAATTACATGATTCTGTTAATACTCATGATATATGCTGTTAATACTTGTATAAAACTTGTCTGAAATGTGTGGTGATGTGAAAATTGATGGTATTTGTGTGCTATGTTCGTATGTATCTGAAATTGGGGAAATGGGATAGGGTAAATGCTGTCAAAATGGTGAATTTGGCTGTGTAGGTACGTAGGAACCGGTTCCCATGTGGGACGAACCGGTTCCCCCTTATAAAAACAGAGAGGTGTGGATTCTGGGTTGCTGGGAACCGGTTCCCAGATAGGGACAACCCGGTTCCCCATGGTAAAAATCAGAGGCGTGATTTTGGAAGCAGCCAGGAACCGGTTCCCACGTAGGGACAACCCGGGTTCTGCAGCATATTTTCTAAAAATGTTTTATTTTTAAAAATCCATAACTTTTGATCCGAGTATCCGATTTATGTGCCGTTTTGGGCGTTGAGAAGCTAATTAGGTGCTTTATTTGATAAAGTGATAAAATGGGCAGTAGCCGACTTTACTTTAAAAACTAAAATTAATTGTCGATGAATTGAAACATGGTATATGTATATGTGCTTATTCATATTACTATTGATGCATGTATTTATGTTGGTGACGGGATTATGATTTCCAATGAGTGATGTTGGTATATAACATGTCGTAAATGATACATGCTTTGTGACTTTACTGTTGAGTTGCTTTAGCAATTTATTACATGGTGTGCAATGATGATAGATGTAACAATGTATGATGAAGGTGATGATTGATGATTGTGAATATTAATATGTTGTTAATATTAATATGTTGGTTATGGTGAACGTATGTGAATGATTGAATGATGCTTATACATGTACATACTTGTTGTGACGTTATTGGTACGAGGTGATAAGCGATGTTAAGCATCGGAATGATGATGATGTATGATGATGTAAGTATGTGTCATGTGTGCATTATTCATAAATCATTTGCATTGGAAGGCTAATTCCCATTGTGCGGAGATTAGCGGGAAGTCATCGTGTGCCCATGTGGGGTGTGAGCGATGAGGCAGTAGTCGTGTGCCCATGTGGGGTGTGAGCGACTAGAGGGCAGTATCAAAGAGAGAAGTCCTGTGAATGTGATTCACGAATTTTGGTACCACATGCATAGTGTCAGTTGAATCATATGCATTGGTTATAACATGATTGGATGAGATCCAGTGTTATGCCTTGGATTGTTTACATGATTGATGTATTAAGGAGTTGTTGTTAATATAACTTGATTATTTCATGGAATGAAGAGTCGTGGGCCGATGGCCAAATATTGTTGATTTGATGCTTGCTTATTGTAATAATTTCCGACTATATGTATGTTGGATGGATGATAATTGCTATGAGATTTTATTGCTTATGATTGTATAATGGTTATTAATTCGAATGAAACTCACCCTTACTTTGATGATTTCAGATTAAGGATGTAGCGGCGTCTTGATTGGGTGAAGATAGCTTGTAGGCTAGCCCGTAGTTCGTGTCGAGTCATGCTCTGATTGTAACACTGGGATCGATTAGTCTTAGCGTTACTTGTTATACATTGTTGCCATTTTGGCTATGGATTTATGTATTGAGTATTTGTGTGGAGATGTTTCCTAATACTGTTGAATTAAGTTCCGCTGTGCTAAACACATGTTTGATATTGGTTAATTTCTAATAAAGCATGACAATCGACTTGATGTTTTTATTCATTTTAATAATTGTAGCATCCTTGATGTGTTATTACTTTGATTATATTATATTATATTATATTATATTTCCGCAGGGGTTTAGAAGGGTGTTACAGATGCCACTTGCGCTTTTCATCAGAATGCTCCTGGGCATGACTTAGAGAATTGCTGGCCTTTGAAGAATGAAGTTCAGAGATTGGTTCGTTCTGGAATGCTTTCTTTCCGTGATATTGGCCCTAATGTGAAGAACAATCCGTTGCCAACTCATGAAGCGTCTGCTGTGAATATGGTGTATGGGTGCCCTGGGAAGTATAAGATTTACCGTGTGGAACACATCAAAGGATCATTGGTAGAGATGCATGCCACTCTGTGTGAATACAGTCATTATGAGCATAATCATGCTGCTTGTAGGATCTGTTCAGTTAATCCTTGAGGATGTTATATTGTGAGAAGAGATTTGCAAGAGATGATAGATCAAAGGCTCATTGAGATTCTGAGGGATAGAGATGAAGATGATGTCAATATGATTGAACCATGCTTTGAAATCCCGGAATGTGTAGAGATTGGTTATTATGGCAAAGCTGCTGTAGAACCTCTGGTGATATGTTTGCCTGGATCTGTACCTTATAGTTCTGACAAAGCTGTACCCTACAGATACAATGCCAACATGCTGGAAGCTGGAAAAGAAGTTGAGATTAAGCCTCTGTCTTCTGTTGAGAATATAGCAGATGTTAGTAGAGTGACTAGAAGTGGACGAGTTTTTACTCAGCCCCAAACAGTTGTGGATGTCCATAGGAATCCTACTCAAGTGCCTGTGAACAATAATGATGCGACAAAAGTGAATGATGGATCATCTTCAGGAAAGGAGATGGATGAGATTTTGAAGCTTATCAAGATGAGTGATTATAAGATTGTGGATCAGCTACACCGTACCCCGTATAAGATCTCTATAATGGAGCTGCTGACGAGTTCTCCTGCTCATAGGGATTCTTTGATGAAAATACTTGATCAAGCCTTTGTGGATCATGATGTGACGCTGGATCAGTTTAATGGGGTTGTGAGTAATATCACTACGTGTAACAATCTGAGCTTCAGTGATGAAGATTTGCCTGAGGAAGGAAGGAATCATAATTTGGCTTTGCACATCTCTGTCAATTGCAAAGGGGACTCAATGTCCAATGTGTTGATCGATACTGGTTCATCGCTGAATGTCATGTCGAAATCCACTCTTGCTAAGCTGTCTTATGGTGGTACACCAATGAGATTTAGTAATGTGATTGTCAAGGCTTTTGATGGATCGAAGAAATTAGTGGTTGGAGAGGTTGATTTGCCTATTGGTATTGGACCATTTATCTTCAAGATTACTTTTCAAGTGATGGACATTTTCCCTGCATATAGTTGTTTATTGGGACGCCCATGGATCCATGAGGCTGGGGCAGTTACTTCGACTCTCCACCAAAAGTTGAAATTTGTAAAAGATGGAAAGATGGTTGTTGTGAATGGAGAACAAGCTTTACTGATTAGTCATCTCTCTTCGTTCCGTACCATAGAAGTTGATGAAGTGGTTATTGGAACTGCATTCCAAGCCCTGTCTGTTAATGATGAATTCAAAAAGGACGAAGCTTCCATTGCCTCCTTCAAAGATGCTCAACTGGTGGTTCAGAATGGACATTCAGGAGTCTGGGGACAAGTGGTGAGTCTGCAAGAGAACAAGAATAGAGCTGGTTTGAGATTTTCTGCTTCAGACAAGTCTGTGATGAAGCCGGAATCTGCTTTTCGTCCTTATCAGGAGATGTTCCATAGTGCTGGGTTTCTACATCCGACTCTTCCAGAAGTGAACGCTATTATTGAAGATAAACCAGAGCCAGAAGTGCCAAACTTTGTGACCCATGGAAAGATGATTAAGAACTGGATCACCATTGACATTCTTGAGTGTACTCATGCTTCAAAGTAATTTGCTTTTATGTTTTTCAAAATCCTTTCATTCTGCCCAAGATGAAAGTGAAGTTTGTTGGGGCTTTTTATTGTTTGTTTCAAACATTAAAATCATCAATAAAAGTCATTTTGTTTCTGCATATACATGCTTTTTATCTTTTTGCTTTTTCTGGAAAGTGGTAACACAAAAAACCTTAAAAAAATGTTTTCATTTGCCATAATCTACACGATTACATGTTTGCATATATCTTTCCTTTTTTCTGAAATAATAATCACTTGTGCAGATTAATCAATAAAACCGTTGAAAGTAATGACCCTGCACCCTCTCCTAACTTCGGGTGTCCTGTGTATGAAGCGGAAGAAGAGAGTGATGAATGTATTCCTGATGAGATTTCCCGACTGCTTGAGCACGAGGAAGACACCATTCAGCCATATAAAGAGCCGTTAGAAGTCATCAACTTGGGTTCAGAAGAAGATAAGAAGGAAGTCAAGATTGGGGCACTGCTTGGTCAAGATGTTAAGAAGAGGATGGTAGAGCTTCTTAAAGAGTATGTTGACATTTTTGCGTGGTCCTACCAAGACATGCCTGGGTTGGACACAGATATTGTGGAGCATCGTTTGCCGTTGAAACTTGAATGTCCTCCTTTCAAGCAAAAGCTAAGAAGGAGTCATCCCGATATGGCGGAAAAGATTAAGAATGAGGTCTTGAAGCAAATTGACGCAGGTTTCCTTGTCACTTCTGTATATCCTTAATGGATTGCCAATATAGTGCCTGTTCCGAAGAAATACGGAAAAGTTTGCATGTGCGTTGATTATAGAGATTTGAACAAAGCCAGTCCGAAAGATGATTTTTCAGGATATAACCAGATTAAGATGGCTCCTGAAGACATGGAAAAGACAACCTTTATTACTCCATGGGGAACATTCTGTTACAAAGTAATGCCTTTTGGGTTGAAGAATGCTGGCGCGGCGTATCAGAGGGCCATGACCACCCTTTTCCATGATATGATGCACAAAGAAATTGAGGTTTATGTGGATGACATGATTGCCAAGTCCCAGTCAGAGGAAGGGCACATGGAGGATCTGTTAAAATTGTTTCAGCGTTTGAGAAAGTATCGTCTCCGCTTAAATCCAAACAAATGTACTTTTGGTGTCCGTTCTGGAAAATTATTGGGTTTCATTGTCAGTCAGAGAGGAATTGAAGTAGATCCTGATAAAGTCAAAGCAATTCAGGAAATGCCAGCACCAAAGACTGAGAAACAAGTGAGAGGTTTCCTCGGACGTTTGAATTATATCTCCAGGTTCATTTCCAATATGACTGCTACCTGTGAGCCAATCTTCAAATTGTTAAAGAAAAATCAGGGATGTGTGTGGAATGAAGATTGTCAGAAAACTTTTGACAACATCAAAGAATATTTGCTTGAACCTCCCATTTTGCTCCCTCCAGCTGAGGGAAGGCCTTTGATTATGTACCTCACAGTACTTGAAAATTCAATGGGATGTGTGTTAGGTCAGCATGACGAGTCTGGTCGAAAAGAGTATGCAATATACTACCTTAGCAAAAAGTTTACCGAGTGCGAAACAAGATACTCGCTGCTTGAGAAAACTTGCTGTGCTTTGGTGTGGGCTGCTCGCCGACTGAGACAGTATATGTTGAACCACACCACCCTATTGATTTCCAAAATGGATCCAATTAAGTATGTATTTGAGAAACCTGCATTGACTGGAAGGATCGCTCGCTGGCAAATGTTGTTATCAGAATATGATATTGAATACCGAGCTCAGAAAGCTGTAAAAGGAAGTGTGTTGGCAGAGTACCTCGCTCACCAACCAATTGATGATCATCAATCTATCAAGAAGGACTTCCCAGATGAAGATATATTGTATTTGAGAGCTCAAGATTGGGATGAACCGTTGCCAGAAGAAGGGCCAGATCCTGAATCCAAGTGGGGCTTAATTTTTGATGGAGCTTCTAATGTTCATGGCCATGGTATTGGCGCTATTATTATCACTCCGCATGGGTCACATGTACCTTTCACTGCAAGGATATGTTTTGCCTGTACAAACAATATTGCTGAGTATGAAGCTTGCATCATGGGACTTGAAGAAGCCATTAATCTGAGAATTAAGATTCTTGATGTTTATGGAGATTCTGCGCTTGTGATTAATCAAATTAAAGGAGAATGGGAAACTCGTCATCCTGGCTTGATCCCTTACAAAGATTTTGCCAGAAGGCTGTTGACGTTCTTTAACAAAGTTGAATTCCACCACATCCCTCGAGATGAGAATCAGATGGCTGATGCTTTAGCCACATTGTCCTCCATGTACAAAGTGAATTTTCATAATGAGGAACCTCAGATTACAATCAGACGTCTTGATAGACCTGCTCATGTATTTGCAGTTGAGGAATCAACAGATGAAAAGCCTTGGTATTTCGATATTAAGCACTTCCTTCAGACTCAAGAATACCCACTTGGGGCATCAAATAAGGATAAGAAAACTTTGAGGAGACTGGCTAGTAGTTTCTTCATCAATGCTGATGTTTTGTATAAAAGGAATTATGACATGGTTTTGCACAGATGCGTGGATAGACACGAAGCAGACATGTTGATGCATGAAATCCATGAAGGTTCTTTTGGTACTCATTCCAATGGACATTCAATGGCTAAAAAGATGCTTAGAGCAGGTTACTATTGGCTGACAATGGAATCTGATTGCTACAAATTTGTAAAGAAGTGTCACAAGTGTCAAGTGTATGCTGACAAGATTCATGTGCCTCCGACACTTCTCAATGTTATTTCTACTCCATGGCCTTTCTCTATGTGGGGTATTGATATGATTGGCATGATTGAACCCAAAGCTTCAAACGGACATTGATTCATCCTGGTAGCAATCGATTACTTTACCAAGTGGGTAGAAGCTGCTTCGTATGCTAATGTGACAAAGCAAGTTGTGGTCAGATTTATCAAGAACAACATCATCTGCAGATATGGTGTACCGAGCAAGATCATTACTGATAATGGCTCGAATCTGAACAACAGCATGATGAGAGAACTGTGTGAAATTTTCAAGATTGAACACCACAACTCTTCGCCTTATAGGCCAAAAATGAATGGAGCTGTTGAAACAGCAAATAAGAATATTAAGAAGATTGTGCAAAAGATGGTTGTTACGTACAAGGACTGGCATGAGTGTGAATACAAGATCACACTCACAAAGATGTTTTTGATTCATGGCAAACTCAACAAGCATACAAGCAACAAGGCACAAGCAGAAGAACTCAAAGAAAAGCAAGCATTGGTCACTCATGACAGAGCAGGTCGACCTACTATGCATATAGGTCGACTCAACACAAGCAAAATAAGAGGAACTCAGAAAAATAGCAGTCAGGTCGACCTACTCCCAACCCAGGTCGACCTAAAATGAAGAAATTTACATATCATTCTACTAGGTCGACCTACACAACAACTAGGTCGACCTAAACTGAGGAAAGGTCCCCAAAACGTATCTGAAGTGGATTCTGGTCGACCTACTTCTTTAACAGGTCGACCTAACTGGGAACAAATGACATTCAAAGGATATGCAGCTCTGTTAGGTCGACCTAAGCACTACAAGAGGTCGACCTATTTGATCAAAAATGCCAAAACTTCTGGTTTTCTTTGCTCCAACTGATAAGCTCTCATATATATTGTCCAAGGTTCATTATTGCTTCTTAACACCTACAACTGAAAGATACACAAAGGCTTCTCATCTTCGTTCTTCATCATCTCCAACACAATTACACATAATCATTCTTGTGTTGAGGGTTAGTGATCGAGTTCGATAACGTCCATGGAACGGAATTGAAGATTCCTAGTGGGTGAAGATTTGTGGGGTTTTTGGTGAATAAAATCTGAGGGTTTTGTCCTCCAAGATAGGTGAATTTTGGGGGGGTTTTATCAAGAA
The DNA here is from genome assembly GCF_029867415.1 of Vicia villosa. Lineage (NCBI taxonomy): Eukaryota > Viridiplantae > Streptophyta > Magnoliopsida > Fabales > Fabaceae > Vicia > Vicia villosa. The sequence goes on along the minus strand of NW_026706305.1, from coordinate 169,623 downwards.
GCTTCATCAAGGATCCAGCTGAGTGTGAAGATTGAAGAACAAGTGTTCGAGCAATTCAAGACACTGCAGAAAGGGATCAAAGTGAAGCTCTTGGAAGACCTTAATCTGACTCAAGATTAAGGGGGAAGAAGATTCAAAGGATCGACAAATTTGGTTTATTGTTTATCGCTTTGTTATCTTCTTTGTATAAACTGCTTTCAACATTAATGGAAGATTTCCCAATTTCAGTTTGGAATTGGGGGCAGACGTAGTCGTAGCGAGGACGATCGACGAACTGCCTAAACAAATATCGTGTTCTTGTCGCTTTTATCTTTTCATTTACGTTCTGTTCATATTTGGTTATAATTGCAAATTGATCAACGATTAGAGTGTTAAAATCGTGAATTAAGAACTTATATAAACATCACAATTCATCACACATCGAATCACCATCAATTTGATCATTATCACCAAGTGTTTGTGTTTTTGCTTCTTTCACTATTACTGCATTGCAAACATCGTTCATCATATAAGAAGTTAATCGATTTTCATTAGAGCGACATATTGATGCTATAGGGTATTCTCTTATCGTTTATCTCAAGCTGTTTAGTGGTTTTAACACATATACAATCGTTTCAATAGTGGTCCGGAATAGACGCGAGTCGATTCAGAACCGCTTTCGCTTAAAGTTCAATTAATTCTGAAAAACTATGAGAGATCTATTCACCCCCCCTCTAGATCCTTAGGCCAGCGTCTAACAAGTGGCATCAAGAGCTCTGGTTTATTCCGTGCTACGTGAAACACTTATTGGAAAGATGGCTTCCGGACCTAAAGGGGCTCACAATAGAGCTCCAGTTTTCAACGGTGAAAACTATGGCTATTGGAAGGATTGTATGTGTGTCCACATCAATGCAATTGATAGGAACATCTGGACAGCTATTGTCAATGGTCCCTTTCAGATCACCATGACAAATGCAGCTGGTGCAGTTGTTCCAAAACCAGAAAATACTTGGGATGCTGAAGATGAAAAGAGATATGGATACGATTGGAAAGCGAGAAACATTCTAATCTCAGCTCTAGGAGTTGATGAATACTATCGCGTTTCCCATTGTAGATCCGCTAAAGCTATGTGGGACACATTGCAAGTTGCCCACGAGGGAACGGATGATGTCAAACTAGCTAGAATCAATACGTTAACTCAAGAATTCGAACTCTTCCACATGGAAGATGGTGAATCCATCGAAAACATGCAGAAGAGATTCGTTCACTTGAAAAATCGTTTAAATTCTCTTGATAGACCTGTTTCCAATGCAGTTGCTACTAACAAAATCTTAAGATGTTTGAACAGGGAATGGCAACCCAAGGTTACAGCAATAAAGGAAGCAAATGATCTAAACACCTTAGACATTACCACTCTCTTTGGTAAACTAGAGGAACATGAACAACACCTTAAATGCCTTGACATGCATGAGAAAAGGGCAAAGAAAGAGAAGAACATGGAGAAAGAGGTAGAGAAGAAGCCAATAGCTCTAAAGGCTTCAAGTTCCAAGACCTCAAAACAAGAGCTAGAGGATAGTGATACAAGTGATGACGAAGACTCCGATGATGAGGAAATGGGACTGTTTGTGCGAAGATACAACAAATATCTAAAGAAAAATGGAGCAAAGCATTCTGACAAAGGCTTGATCAACTATAGAAAGCAATCAAACAAGTTCAAACAAGATGACAACAACAAAGGAAAAAATCAAAGGCCCTTGCTTTAATTGTGGGAAAGCCGGTCACTACAAACCGGATTGTCCATATCTTAAGAAGGAAAAAGAGAAGAACCAAGGCAAAGGTCATAACAAATCTAAAAGAGCCTACATAGCATGGGAAAGTGATTCATCTAGTGAAAGCTCATCAAGCGATGAAGAAGAATCAGCAAACTTATGCCTTATGGCTCATCAACACAAGAAAAAGAAAGCTGAGAAGTGTCTTGACATTGCCGAAAGGTTGTGGTTCCTTGATAGCGGATGTTCAAGACACATGACGGGAGACATATCTCTTTTCGTTGAGTTTCACGCAAAGAAAAAGGGGTATGTCACCTATGGAGATAACAATCGGGGAGCCATACTTGGTAAAGGAAGTGTAGGTAACCCCTCCACCACAACTATAACTGATGTACTGCTAGTAGAAGGCCTTAAGCATAATCTTTTAAGTATAAGTCAATTGTGCGACAAAGATTTTAAAGTAACGTTTACAAATTCTGGCTGCACAATAGAACATACTAAGAAAAGAGACATTATGTTTAAAGGCTTAAGAGTAAACAATATCTATATGCTAAACTTGGATGAGGTATCTAAGTCTAGTACCAAGTGTCTAATTGCTCTAGGCGAAGACTCATGGCTTTGGCATAGACGTCTCGCCCACATAAATTTTGACTTACTTAATAAAGTTGTCACAAAAGATTTAGTAATCGGCTTAGCTAAAATGAAGTTTTCAAAAGATCATCTATGTGATGCTTGTCAAAAGGGAAAGCAAACAAAAATCTCTTTTAAATCAAAGAACGTGGTTTCAACATCACGCCCTCTTGAACTACTTCACATGGATCTTTTTGGCCCTTCAAGGACTAAAAGCATAGGTGGAAACATCTATGGTTTTGTCATTGTCGATGATTACTCTAGATTTTGTTGGACAATCTTTCTACCTAGTAAGGATCAAACTTTTCCAGCTTTCACACAATTTGCAAGATTATGTCAAAATAAAATGAGCACCAAAATAGTTGCAATTCGAAGTGATCACGGTGGAGAGTTTGAAAACTATCTTTTTGAAAAATACTGTGATAAACATGGAATTGAGCATAACTTTTCAGCTCCTAGAACACCACAACAAAACAGTGTGGTTGAACGTAAAAATCGGGTTCTAGAGGAGTTGGCAAGAACAATGCTGAATGAGGGTAGTCTACCTAAGTATTTCTGGGCTGACGCGATTAGCACCGCATGTTATGTTTTGAATAGGATAATAATACGTCCTATACTGAACAAAACTCCCTATGAATTACTAAAAGGTAGAAAACCAAATGTATCTCATCTCCATGTATTCAGTTGCAAGTGTTTTGTCTTGAACAATGGTAAGGATAATCTTGGTAAATTCGATGCTAAAGCCGATGAGGGCATCTTCCTTGGTTACTCACAATCTAGCAAAGCATATCGGGTATATAATAAAAGATTACTTATAGTAGAAGAGTCAGTACACGTGTCTTTTGATGAATCTTATACAAAATATGTCGAGAAAGGTCTTTCATTTAATGGTGCAGGTCCATCCACTGAAGACATTGTCCAAGATAAGGAAGACGAGAATGAAAATATTGTAAAGAAAGATGCTGAAAAAGAGAAAGATGAGTCTCATGATGAAAATGAAAAGGAAAGCATCTCAAACAATGAAGAACTTCCTAAGGCCTGTACAAATGTGAAAGACCATCCAATTGACAACATAATAGGAGACATCTCAAGGGGCGTTACAACACGCTCAAAGATAAGTAACTTTTGTCATCATTTTGCTTTTGTTTCACAAGTTGAGCCGAAAAACGCTAAGGACGCGTTACTTGATGAGCATTGGCTAATGGTCATTCAAGAAGAATTAAACCAATTTAAACGGAATGATGTTTGGGACTTAGTCCCTCATCCGGGAGATCATCAAGTAATAGGCACTAGATGGGTTTTTCGTAACAAACTTGATGAAGACGGCGTTATTACTAGAAACAAAGCTAGATTAGTTGCCCAAGGTTACAATCAAGAGGAAGGTATTGATTATGAAGAGACATACGCTCCTGTAGCACGTCTCGAAGCTATTCGCCTCTTACTTGCCTATGCTTGTTCTAAAGACTTCAAACTATTCCAAATGTATGTTAAAAGTGCCTTTCTAAATGGCTATATAAATGAAGAAGTCTATGTTGCTCAGCCACCCGGCTTTGAGAATTACATGTATCCAACTCATGTTATAAGTTGAAACGTGCTCTATACGGTCTTAAACAAGCCCCTCGGGCTTGGTACGAACGCTTGAGCAAATTTCTTCTTAGTCAAGGGTACTCAAGGGGTAAAGTTGACACTACTCTCTTTATTAAAAGAAAAGATAAAGATGTTCTCTTAGTCCAGGTTTATGTAGATGATATTATATTTGGGTCGACTAATGCAAAACTTGTCAAAGATTTTTCTAAGCTTATGCAGAGTGAATTTGAGATGAGTCTCATGGGTGAGCTAAATTTCTTCCTTGGCCTACAAATCAAGCAACTCAGTCATGGAACGTTTGTAAGTCAAACTAAATACTGTACAGAGCTGCTCAAAAGATTTGGAATGAGTGAAGCGAAGGAAATTGACACACCTATGGCAACAAATACTAACCTAGACAAAGATGAGAAAGGTAAAGAGGTTGACGTGAAATTGTACCGAGGTATGATAGGTTCACTATTGTATCTTACTGCCTCAAGACCAGACATTATGTTTAGTGTGTGTATGTGTGCAAGATATCAATCTTGTCCAAAATAATCTCACTTAAAAGCTGTCAAAAGAATTCTGCGATATTTACGTGGAACTACTACATATGGCCTATGGTATCCAAAGGGAAATGAGTGCTATTTGGTAGGATTCTCCGATTCAGATTTTGCTGGCTGCAAATCCGATAGAAAAAGCACCAGTGGAACGTCATCTATTCTCAATTTCATTGATAAGTTGGCATAGCAAGAAACAAGTATCGGTTGCATTATCTACTGCTGAGGCAGAATATGTAGCTGCCGGAAGCTGTTGTGCACAGATATTATGGCTCAAGCAACAACTTCTTGACTTTGGTATTAAGCTTGATCGGATACTTATCATGTGCGACAACACAAGTGCCATAAACCTGAGCAAAAATCCTGTCTTACACTCACGAACCAAGCATATTGAAATAAGGCATCACTTCCTAAGAGATCATGTAGAAAAAGGAGACGTTACATTTGAACATGTAGAGAGCAAGAAGCAACTAGCGGACATCTTCACTAAACCTCTAGCAACGGAGCAATACTTCAACATTCGTAGGGAATTAGGGATATTAGATATCTCTAATTTGGGCTAATTACGTTTGTTTTTCTCTTAAAGTTATTCCTTTACTTTATATCTATATATTGGTTATTCTCAAGCTAACATTTCTCTTAGTGTAAAGGTAGTTCATTATCAAGCCAGGCATCATTCCACATTGACTAAAGGCTTCCACTAAACGGTGACACCTACACACTGAGAAGGCGGTAACGTGATTGTTGTTCACTTCCAAAAATATCATTGATGCTATAATATGCTATCAATTAACATGCTTATAGTGACTTCATTCATATATCTCTCGTACTCATGTATGTGCTTCATCATTAATCATAGCATATCATATTATAAACATACATCAAGTAACTAGGCATAAACAGATCATATATAGAGCATTTTCAAAATTTTTGGGATTTAGGTCGACCTAATATGTCTCTGAGTCGACCTAAACAAGTCTTTTTTCAGCAATGTTGTTAAAACGCCCAGTTACGTCGACCTACCCTTCTCTTAGGTCGACCTAAACTGCAATTTTTTTAACAACCTCTCTGTTAGGTCGACCAAGCTCTACATTAGGTCGACCTACTGCGACAAATATTTCCAAAAGTGGGTCTGTTGGTCGACCCGACCCATACCCTTTCATACATAACCATTTCTTTTACCTCTTTTGCTCATTTGCATATCACTTGTACGGCCAACCCTAATTCCTCAAGCACAAAATCTGTCACAAATCATCTCTCTCACTCTAATACTCAACAACCATGCCTCCAAAATCAAGAAAGGGAAAGGAAATTGCCTCTGGTTCATCATCACAACCGGTAAGTGCTCTTGTTCATCCTGATTGTAGGGAAAATTTTGAGAAATGGCAGATGAAAAGAAAAATTGTTAAGCAATATACCTATGATCCAAATCTTGTCAAAAACATGCATATCCCCGATGTCGCTGCTTTGATTGAACATCAAAATATTCATCCCTTAGTGCAATGTGATACTCCGTACTGTGAAAATACCGTCAGGGCTTTCTATGCCGGATTTACAAAAGGGGATGGTTGTAATTTCCGATTCAAAATGGGCTCTAGGTCGCATGTTGTTGACAAACGGGCTTGGATTAGTATCTTTGGTCTCAAAATTGTAGGTGATGAATTCTGTATGGAAGACGGGGATGTACCGGGAAACTATGACCATGTGGCCTACATGAAATCCATCCTCAAAGACCCTTCCGTCTTTGACAAACCTAATGAAACAATAACAGCCGATCACCTGAAGCGAGATCCTAGGCTCCTAAATTGGGTCATCTCAAGAATCATTCGACCAAGAGCAGGAGGGTACTCAAGAATTGAAAGGAATGAAGTTGTGCTCATGTATCTGCTGCAAAACAGAACGCGTATACATTGGCCTTACTTCCTAGCTGCTAAGTTTCATGAGGTCCAACAGAAAACTACAGCCCTGTGTTATGGATCAATCATTCAAACAATTGTCAATCATTTTGGCATGCGGCTTGATCACTTACACTACATCAGCATACACCTATCTCAAGAATTCTCACAAACCACCTTGACTCTTATGGGATACCATTGGAATCCAGTTAGGAAAACCTACTATCTCATTCAAAAGGGAACCGGGAAGGTTATTTACAATTATGATGATCCCACGGAGTTTGGGAACAATGCAGGTAATGAAGAAGAAGGACTTGATCAAGACAATGCAAATGATGATGATCACCACATGGAAGATGTTGCACAAGATACGGATGCAAATTGGAGATATGTTCCTCCACAACAAGAGGATATCCCTTGGGGATACACGGCTCCGCCTCCGCCGGATCAAACCAACATCATTTCCATGTTAGAGAATATGCAACTCCTACAACAACAACACTTCGACACACAACAGCTCCAATTCCAACAAATGCAACAGCTCCAACAAGATCGCTATGACGAACAACAACGACAATATCAATCGTTGTACAGCTTGGTTCAAGACCATAAAAGCGATTTTGAGACTTTTGCCTCCAACTCGACTCTAAGACAGAATCAGTTTGAGGAAACGGCATTGCATCGTCATGCCAACATAAGCCAAAGCTTCAACACTCTCAATCTATATGTGCTTGATTTGTTGGAACAAGTTGAAGAGGATCGTCCTCATACATTTCAAAGAGGAAGAGGAAGAAGGGGCAGGCGTTAGGATGCATTCTCCATCATATCATCATATTATTGCATTTCATTTCATTATCATTATGTTATATTCTTACATATTGCCGTACTGTGCCTTTTTTGTTAATCTCTTGGATTATCATGTATGTTAAAGTGTACCTTTAAACATGTTTGGCTCTCATGTTATCACTATCTACCTTTTATCTATTATACTATGAATGCTAGCGTTTTATCTATATTTCTCTCGTTACTCTCCTCTTCTATTTCGTTGTATCTCTTTTGATGTTGTCAAAGGGGGAGATAGATGCTGAGTGTACGGGGGAGCTCAGCTGAGTGTACGGGGGAGCTTAGTATGCAGCCACTTAAGCTTACGCATACAAGTCCGGGGGAGCTATTACCACTTATTGCCAAAGCTTCTACTACCGGTTTGCCATCATCAAAAAGGGGGAGTATGTGAATACAAGATCATACTCACAAAGATGTTTTTGATTCATGGCAAACTCAACAAGCATACAAGCAACAAGGCACAAGCAGAAGAACTTAAAGAAAAGCAAGCATTGGTCACTCATGACAGAGCAGGTCGACCTACTATGCATATAGGTCGACTCAACACAAGCAAAATAAGAGGAACTCAGAAAAATAGCAGTCAGGTCGACCTACTCCCAACCCAGGTCGACCTAAAATGAAGAAATTTACATATCATTCTGCTAGGTCGACCTACACAACAACTAGGTCGACCTAAACTGAGGAAAGGTCCCCAAAACGCATCTGAAGTGGATTTTGGTCGACCTACTTCTTTAACAGGTCGACCTAACTGGGAACAAATTGTAACACCCTTCTAAAAACCCCCGCGAAAAATATAATAAAGATCAGAGTAATTATACAAAAAGGATGTTACAATTAATAAAATAAATAAAATACCAAGTCGTTTGTCATGCTTTATTAGAATTAAACCAAATATCAAAACATGTGTTTAATTCTAATAAAGCATGACAAACGACTTGGTATTTTATTTATTTTATTAATTGTAACATCCTTGTTGTATAATTACTCTGATCTTTATTATATTTTTCGCGGGGGTTTTTAGAAGGGTGTTACAATAGTGGTATCAGAGCATTCAATATAAGGAACAACGTCCAAAACGGCGTATAAAACGGACTTACGGTTTGAAAATTAGAAGCTTTTAAAGTTAGAACAGTTTTTAAAACGTGCTGCTGGAATTTGTACTGGAACCCGGTTCGTCCCACATGGGAACCGGTTCCTGGACCCAAAAATTCCATTTTTAACGTTCTAACACAGTGGAACCCGGTTCCTCCCACATGGGAACCGGTTCCCACGAACCCAGTAGCTGAAAAACATGATTTTTAAGACTTTTATGCATCCCAAACACATACCAACTCATACCATTACGAAATTGATCACCAATAACATCAAAATACTCCAAATACATGATTCTAATGCACAAACAACATACCATAACACCATGTAACAATACTACATCATCAATTGCAGTCAATTCATCAAATCATACATGTCAGTGTTGGTATTTCACAAAACCTAACATCCCAAATAGAGATTCTAATCCCTTAATTCAATCCTATCATCATCAAAATCATAATACTACATAATTAGAGTAATCACCCCTTACCTGGAATTAGGTTCTTGATTCTCCTTGAGCTTTGGGGTTTTCCTCCTCCTTGCCCCTCTTCCTCTTTGGTTCCTCTTAACGTTCCTCAGCTCTTCTCTTCCACTTCTCATTTTTCACGTTCTGACACTTTTTCCTTATTTCCCTTATTTTATGAAAACATAAAATAGTTAGTAATGGGCTTACTCACTTAGCACCCCCATACTACTATCCTCACCATCCGACCCAATGGCCCTTAATCCATAATTCTACAATAATTCAACCAAATACCAAAATAATTATAATTAATAATTTAATTTCCAATTAAATTAAAATTAGAAAATATGGGGTGTTACACAAATGACATTCAAAGGATATGCAGCTCTGTTAGGTCGACCTAAGCACTACAAGAGGTCGACCTATTTGATTTAAAATGCCAAAACTTCTGGTTTTCTTTGCTCCAACTGATAAGCTCTCATATATATTGTCCAAGGTTCATTATTGCTTCTTAACACCAACAACTGAAAGATACACAAAGGCTTCTCATCTTCATTCTTCATCATCTCCAACACAATTACACATAATCATTCTTGTGTTGAGGGTTAGTGATCGAGTTCGATAACGTCCATGGAACGGAATTGAAGATTCCTAGTGGGTGAAGATTTTTGGGGTTTTTGGTGAATAAAATCTGAGGGTTTTGTCCTCCAAGATAGGTGAATTTTGGGGGTTTTTATCAAGAAGCTTCATCAAGGATCCAGCTGAGTGTGAAGATTGAAGAACAAGTGTTCGAGCAATTCAAGACACTGCAGAAAGGGATCAAAGTGAAGCTCTTGGAAGACCTTAATCTGACTCAAGATTAAGGGGGAAGAAGATTCAAAGGATCGACAAATTTGGTTTATTGTTTATCGCTTTGTTATCTTCTTTGTATAAACTGCTTTCAACATTAATGGAAGATTTCCCAATTTCAGTTTGGAATTGGGGGCAGACGTAGTCGTAGCGAGGACGATCGACGAACTGCCTAAACAAATATCGTGTTCTTGTCGCTTTTATCTTTTCATTTACGTTATGTTCATATTTGGTTATAATTGCAAATTGATCAACGATTAGAGTGTTAAAATCGTGAATTAAGAACTTATATAAACATCACAATTCATCACACATCAAATCACCATCAATTTGATCATTATCACCAAGTGTTTGTGTTTTTGCTTCTTTCACTATTACTGCATTGCAAACATCGTTCATCATATAAGAAGTTAATCGATTTTCATTAGAGCGACATATTGATTCTATAGGGTATTCTCTTATCGTTTATCTCAAGCTGTTTAGTGGTTTTAACACATATACAATCGTTTCAATAGTGGTCCGGAATAGACGCGAGTCGATTCAGAACCGCTTTCGCTTAAAGTTCAATTAATTCCGAAAAACTGTGAGAGAACTATTCACCCCCCCTTTAGATCCTTAGGCCAGTGTCTAACAATGAGATGCTCCCATTTGCTTTGCATGGGTACCGTACATCTGTTCGTACTTCAACAGGGGCAACTCCCTTTTCTTTGGTTTATGGTATGGAAGCAGTGCTCCCCATTGAGGTTGAGATTCCATCACTGAGAGTTTTAATGGAAACCAAGTTATCTGAGGCTGAGTGGTGTCAGAGCAGGTTTGATCAATTGAGTTTGATAGAAGAAAAGAGAATGACGGCTTTATGCCATGGTCAGTTATACCAGAAAAGAATGAAGAAAGCTTTTGATAAGAAGGTTCGACCTCGTGTATTCAGAGAAGGCGACCTCGTGCTCAAAAGGATCTTGTCTTTCACCTCCGGTTCAAGGGGCAAGTGGACTCCTAATTTCGAAGGACCCTACGTTGTTAAGAAAGCCTTCTCTGGCGGTGCATTAATTCTTGCAACTATGGATGGAGAAGAGTTCCCACGTCCCGTGAATGCTGATGTAGTCAAGAAATACTTCGCCTAAAAATAATAAAAGAACAGCTCGCTAAGTTGAAAACCCGAAAGGGCGGCTTAGGCAAAAAAGAGCGTCTCGGTGGATTGAAAACCCGAAAGGGCGGTCCAGGCAAAAATTAGAGACATAAACAGAATAAAATACCCGGTGGACTGAAAACCCGAAAGGGCGGTCCAGGCAAAAGTTAGGGATTCATGGCAAGTAACTACATCAGACAAGACTTGATCATCAACAGTCATCTGTTTATCATGAAGAAGTTCAACACATTTCAACGGAAGCCTTTGCTTAGGAATTCCAAGTTGAGAGAGAGGACGGGGTCATTACATTTCAATGTACCTTTTCCACAAAATTACCACTTTCCAAACTTTGTAATCATCTATGGGGTCTTGCCTTTTGCAAGCTACCATTCTATTAAAAAAGTTTGATCCTTTACCCTTTATTGGCAATCTTATTTCTTTCATATCTCTCAAAATGTTATTTATTGTTGATAGTAATTTTTGAAACAAAAAGAAAATTGATCTCAACAAAATCTTTTTTTGAAAAATATAAAAGAAGTTTTGTTTGATTCATGAGTGCATTACAAGGAATGGATATGTTGATGTATTCATATGCAAAAGGGGAAGAATATAGCCCACTTAATGTACTTTTGGCCTGGTTCGAAGATGATGTAGAACTCGGTTATTTTGTTTTCTCAACTCCAATGTTTCCTCAGTGTTGGGTAGCATTTATTCTAATGCCATCAAAAGATTGTTATAGCAGTTTCTGCTCTGGTGTTCAGCTTGAGACATGCTTGATCATGTTATCCTCGTACTCTATCTCTTAAGTTACTCCTTGTGTTAAGTTTTGGCAGCATATGCATCATTAACATGCATCAAAAAACAGTCATGCATTCACATTTGCTATCATGAAGTTTATTGTCAAACAGATTGCTCTTTCATTTAGAGTGTCTTAAGCAGAAAATACTCAATATCCTTGAAATCCCCACTGAATTTGTTTCTAGGTGGATAATATGTTTCAGTTATTCTGTTCAGATGTCTACGAACAAAAGACCAGTGAGTTTTTCCCCCACTTGATTCGGTCTTATTTGGCAGCTTCCTTCCATTTGGCCATGGATTGAATTTTGGTCGCTGGATGATGAATGTTGAGATTATGCATTTGTGTTTGCATCCTCAAATCATTGAAAAAAAATATTATTGATTGCTCTTCACCATCAGTGATACGAAGAGGCATCTCTTTCTACCTCCAGTGGGACGTTGGTAGTTCACCTTCAGTGGAACGTTGGTGTATTTTGTTATCTTCATCGTCAGTGGTACGTCGATGTATTTCTCTTCAATACCTTTAGTGGAACGTTGGTATGTGTTATTGTCAGTGATACGAAGAGGCATCTCTTTCTACCTCCAGTGGAACGTTGGTAGTTCACCTTCAGTGGAACGTTGGTGTATTTTGTTATCTTCATCGTCAGTGGTACGTCGATGTATTTCTCTTCAATACCTTCAGTGGAACGTTGGCATGTGTTATCGTTAGTGGTACGGCGATACATCCCTTTCTACCTCCAGTGGGACGTTGGTAGTTCACCTTCAGTGGAACGTTGGTGTATTTTGTTATCTTCATCGTCAGTGGTACGTCGATGTATTTTTCTTCAATACCTTCAGTGGAACGTTGGTATTTGTTATCGTTAGTGGTACGGCGATACATCTCTTTCTACCTCCAGTGGGACGTTGGTAGTTCACCTTCAGTGGAACGTTGGTGTATTTTGTTATCTTCATCGTCAGTGGTACGTCGATGTATTTCTCTTCAATACCTTCAGTGGAACGTTGGTATGTGTTATTGTTAGTGGTACGGCGATACATCTCTTTCTACCTCCAGTGGGACGTTGGTAGTTCACCTTCAGTGGAACGTTGGTGTATTTTGTTATCTTCATCGTCAGTGGTACGTCGATGTATTTCTCTTCAATACCTTCAGTGGAACATTGGTATGTGTTATCGTTAGTGGTACGGCGATACATCTCTTTCTACCTCCAGTGGGACGTTGGTAGTTCACCTTCAGTGGAACGTTGGTGTGTTTTGGTTATCTTCATCGTCAGTGGTACGTCGATGTATTTCTCTTCAATACCTTCAGTGGAACGTTGGTATGTGTTATCGTTAGTGGTACGGCGATACATCTCTTTCTACCTCCAGTGGGACGTTGGTAGTTCACCTTCAGTGGAACGTGGGTGTATTTTGTTATCTTCATCGTCAGTGGTACGTCGATGCATTTCTATTCATATCATCAGTGGAACGGTGGTGTGTTCTCTGTTAACGAAGGATAGGTATTCTGATTCCCCAGTGAAAGAGGATGCATATTTCTCATCCCCAGTGAAAGAGGATGTCCCTTTTTCTCATCCCTAGTGAAAGATGATGCTTTGACCTCTCTGGTGCGAAATGCTTTCCTCAGTGAAGTTCCTTTCCTCAGCAGAGTTTCGTCTCTCCAACAGATCCTTATTTTCCCCAGTGGAATTCTTCCCACAAAGACATTTTGTGTTCCCAGTGGATTTCCTTTGCATCCCCAGTGTTGCTATGTTTCATCATCATCATATACATTCATTAAACCTTTGCATTGCATCTTAGGATCAAAAATTGTGTGTTTTATATATTTAAGTCTCTTCAATCTCGTCAAAACGAAGATTTGCAATCATCGTACCTCCGGATCGAAGAAACTTAAATAGGGGCATCGTACCTCCCCAATTTTTGACCCTAAGATCATATATCATTCATATCCCAATCATTAATCAAGAGCTTCACTTGGAAATTTTGTTTGTGGTGTTGCACTCACCTCATCAATAAGAGGGACCATCAAGTACCAATGATTGTTTATCTTGTATGCATATTATACTAACCCAAATACCAAAAATATTGCTTTGTTTCTTTGTAGGCTTTTGTTTTGTAGGTACCAAGCCAAGACATGCAATAAACAAGGCATTTTCCACATTTTGGACTGATGAAATCGATTTCCCTCTTGGGTAAATCGATTTCCCTACAGCAATTTTCAACAAAATCACATTCTGGACAGCATGAAATCGATTTCCCTCCTGGGTAAATCGATTTCCCTAGTGTATTTTGCGCCAAATTCTCTTCTGGAACATAGTGAAATCGATTTCACTCCTGGGGGAAATCGATTTCCTTAAGGCGAAATTCAAAAAAATAGAGAGGGAAGCTTGATTTGATTTTGGAACCTATTTTCTTTGACCATTTTTGTCATTTTACCAATTTTCCACCTCACCAAAATAATTCCCTTCATTAATTCCATTTTAACCTCATTTTACCATTTTTTACCATTTAAATGCCACTTTAATCACCAATTAAACACAAGCTAATTAACCAAGAGCAAATGACCAAATTGCCACTACTCTTGCTCTCATCCTATAAATAGAGGCCACTACTCTCTCATTTCTCAAGCTTGGAGAGCCAAAAAATTGCTTGCAAATTCATTTCTCACCCTTTCCAAAACCCTCACCCAAAGTTCATTTTCATAAGATTAGTGAGATTCACATTGAATCTTGCTAATTTTGAACTAAACCTCCTACATTTCTTTCTTTTCTTTGGTTGTTCATCTCCAAATTTGAAGGATCTATACACTTTGTGCTTGCTCTTGAAGCTACTCCAAGACTTTTGTTCAAGAAGTGGTAATTTGCTAGATCCATGATGTAGATCTTTATTGCTTGTGTTCAATGCATCTTTGATGCTATATTGATGATATTTGTTGGTTTTGTGATGGAAATTTCGTGCTCAAGTTGATGTGTGATCATAAGGTGTTTGTATATTTGTTCAAATCAAGTTTCATGCCTTTAAATGCTGTTTTTGCTGAAATTTACACTGCTGAAATCGATTTCCTTAAGGCTGAAATCGATTTCCTGCTGAACGTAACTTGTTTTTTTTGAAAACTGCACTATGGAAATCGATTTCCCCCTGTATGAAATCGATTTCCTGCTGGCAGAATGTGGTTTTTTGCCTTTTTTATGCTTGTTTTGGCTTCCTTCTTCCTCCACTTCATTAATATCATTGGATCTAGGATGTTGATAGGTTTGAAATGACCTAATCCATAATATTAGATGAATGATATTAATGATAGTGTGAGTTGATTATCTTTTGTGAATTTTATTCTTCTTCCTCCATTTCATTAATATCATTGGATCTAGGATGTTGATAGGTTTGAAAGGACCAAATCCATAATATTAGATGAATGATATTAATGATAGTGTGAGTTGATTTTACTTTATGCATTTTATCTTCTTCTTCTCTTTTTTTCTTTTTGATCGATGAAAGTCTTAATACTTTGAGAATTCTTATGGATTCTTAGTAAAGACTAGATCGTTACCTTTTTCTTTTCGTGCGGTATTGCTTTCGGAGAATGATCTACATATCATTTCTCTTGCATGCATTAGCACATAAAGTTTTGACCGGCCTCGTTGTAGGGTGATTTCTACATAAATCACTTGGCGATCTGCTTAACATAGCGCAATATTTCGTGTCCCGAATAAAAAAGATCAAATATGGAAGAGAATTGTATGCGGTTGATTTAAGACTTATGGAGGTTTATCGTGTAGTCGCTATGATTTTATCAAGCTTCTGATAAATGTCCATTGAATTTAAATCCGAGAACATCCTTCACTCACCATCGATCTTTACTACTAACTTTGATAACATACTTGACAAGTTTCAAGATGGTTATCTTTAACATCTAACAATTGACTTTAATTTCCGCAATTTATTATACCGCTCTTTATATTTCTTGCTTTATCGCTTTATTTTATCATTTCATCATATTTACATTCCGCTATTTTTCCTTTGTCCATTTGGACGTTTATATTCTGCTATTTTCTCTTTGTCCATTTGGACATATGTTTATGTTTCCGCCATTTTCTCTTTGTCTACTTGGACCATACTTTACTTTTATGCTAAAACACTAATAAATAACAAAAATCTAAAAAAACTCTTAAGGCTCTTTTGGACTATTGGTTACTATCCTGAGCATTTTGGAGATTCGGACATATGGACTTAGTGCCTCTGGACCCCCTATTCTGTTATTACTCTGCTGTTATTCTGTCTGTCTGGCATTGGATTGTTGTCTATTTGTATATGCAGGTATTTCCTTGAAAGTCCTTGATGGTTAATTCCAAGGCATTGAGATAAGGATTTTACCCGAAAACAGCCGTTATTCTGCCCGATTTTTGTCAGAATTTTAATGTGCGTAATGCAAAGTGGTGCTAAGACAATAAGTTCATCTGGATCCCCAAGTGATAATGTTGGTTTAGTATTGATATTCCAAAGGAAGGGAAATCTACCTTGACTCACAATGTGTTGGCTTCTTGTTTCGGTTAGACCGTTCTTTTCCTTAGCTTTTATTTTATGCAATAGGATAGCCTCTTCATCTCCTCCCCTTCTTAAATTTTCAAAATCTTCTCCCTTTTTCAAAAACCTTCTTATGTTTGCAAACCTTTTCAAAACCTTTTTTAAAAAAAATATCTTTCGCCCTTAGTGGCCTTTTCCTCTTTTCTTCAAAAGTTTAGACACTGTTAATTGTCGAAACGAGTGGTTATACCCCACGATTTTGAAATTGATTGATATAATGAGATCTTTTCCGCGTGAGAGAGCTAGTGGCATACTCGTCAATTTTATCCGAGTTGGAGCCCTTCTTTCATTAGCGATGCAAAGAACTCATTTGTTCTCATGCTCAAGATCAATGGCTGAGTATTTCTCTCCAACGACGATAAAGTGTTTATTCATTTTTAAAAACGTTTTTCCCTTTAAGCGGAACTACATTAGCTCTGACTTCTCCATTGCACCGAGGAGGTATGTAGGCACAAAGCTTAACGCTTTGCCGAGCTTATTTTAAAAATAAAACAAACCGTTTTTTAGCACACACGACACAGATTTTCAAAAAGGTTCCTGTGGAGTACCACAGATATGAGGGGTGCTTAAAACCTTCCCCTCATATAACCAACACCCGAACCTGAGTTCTCTTTCTTGTTTTAAAAAACAAAACTTTGGGTTTTTCGTTCTTTTCCCTTTTCCTTTGAAAAAATAAAGCGCGGTGGCGATTTCAAACGAAATATTGATTCGAGTCAATCTTATGGCTCCGATATCAAATTTTCCCCGCTACATTGGGGGCTAGTAAGATTACAAGAAGTGGAAGGATCTTCTCGCCAGAAATTTTTCCAAATGTTACTACTACTCCAGTCCAGATCCCAGTTCCTAATCAAGATGTCAATGCTCGAGGCAAAGAGCCACTAATTGAACCAGTTCAAGCACCTGTTGAAGTCACTATTGAAGATCCATCGAGGCAAGAAATGGAGGAAATATTGAAAATCATCTGCAAAAGTGATTATAATATTGTCGAACAACTGGGGCACACTACTTCAAAGATTTCAATGTTATCTCTGTTGAAATATTCAGAAGCTCATGCCAAAGCTCTGATGAAATTCTTGAAAGCTGCACATGTACCACAGGAGATTTCAGTCGACCAATTTGAAAATTGTGTTGCCAGTCTAACAGTGGATAACGGTCTCGGTTTCTCTGATGCTGATTTGACACCTGCTGGGAAAAATCACAATAAAGCCCTGCACATTTCTATTGAATGTAACGGCACCACTTTGTCTCATGTGCTGGTAGACAATGGTTCCTCATTAAATGTGTTACCAAAAGTAGTACTAGAAAAACTTGACTTCGAAGGAGTTGTGTTACAACCAAGCGATGTTGTGGTAAGAGCCTTCGACGGGTCAACAAGAACAGTATACGGAGAAGTTAAGCTCCCAATCAGAGTGGGCTCTCAGATCTTTGATTCTACCTTTTACGTGATGGAAATTCATCCAGCATACTCTTGTTTACTAGGACGCCCTTGGATACATGGGGCAAGCGCTGTAACTTCTACCCTGCATCAGAAGTTAAAATATCCTATAAAAGGCAAGGTCGTCACGGTTCATGTTGAAGAAGAATATGTGGTTAGCCACCTAAGTAACTCCAAGTATGTTGAGATGGATGGTGAATTCATCAAAACCCCCTGCCAATCTTTTGAGGTGGTCCCTCCAGCCATCTCTACTGCCAAACATATTTCTGCTACTCCTATTACAAGAATAACTCCAACAATGGCTTCTCTCAAAGATGCTAAGGCTGTGATCGAAGAGGGTGGTTGCACAATATGGGGACAACTCCTTGATGTGCCTTACAAGTTCGATAAGCTAGGTCTGGGCTATGCTAATGGAACTCAGAAGAATGATCAAAGTCCTCGTTCTGGAGGATTAAGGTCCCATTTCATCAGCCAAGGAGTAAATGCTATTGAAGACGGCGAAGTGATCTCGAACCATATTACTAAGCAACATCCAAATGAAATTCCACCCGTTTCCAAGGAAGTTTGGGATACTTTGGGAGAACCAAGCGGTAAGTACGACTTTCTAGTGAAATACACTGCTCCTCAGAGTTCTCTGATTGCCATTGAAGACATCGTCCCAACTGGATGGGATGATCAGTTCGAAGATGACATAAGTATCACAGGTTCCATTGCTAAGCAATACCAAAGTCCACTTATTCCAAGAGAAGTATGGGATACACTGGGAGAACCAAGTGGCAAGTATGACTTTATGGTGAAGTATTCCGCTCCCCTGAGCTCGCAAATCGCTATTGAAGACATCACCCCAACTGGATGGGATGAACATTTCAAAGACAATATGACAATCACAACCCTGTCACTCCTGAAGAAGTCTGGGAAACGCCAAATGGCGAGAATGATTTTCGGGTAAAGTACACCGCTCCCCAGAATGCACAAGTCTCTATCAAAGACATCATCCTAACTGGATGGGATGATCTTATCGAGTATCTCTCTCAGCCAACAGAGGTACCTTAGCCTGGGCTCTCATATCCAGCAGAGCATCTTGCTCATCCTGAAGGATCAACAGCTGATCTCGTCACCAAAGAAGTCAATGCTGTGGAAGACGAAGAAGACAACTGCAACTGGAGCAACTGGATATTCCCTACTCACAACAATGGATTGAACAACTGGGAAGCTGAAGATGTTATCTCCTTTGATCAGGAGTAAATGCAATTTCCTGTTTTCGTTGTTTATATGTTCAAAAATAAAAATGGTTCCTGTACTATCAAACCATGAACTTAAAAGCCAGGTGCCTTGCCCGAAGCACACTGGTCCTTTTTATAAGGGTTTGTCATACCATGATCATATGTTCATTCAATAAAATCATGGGACGTTTGCATATTCAAATTTTGCGATCCTTTTTGTTTCTTTCTTTACTTTATTCATTTTCAAATAGCTATGTGTTCTTACACACACCCACATAATAAATGCAGATTCACATTCACTCTGGATCCTGTTGGTAACGATTCTGCTATTGCCAGTCATGACTTTGAAAATCCGATCTACCAAACTGAGGACGAAAGTGAGGAAGATTGTGAAGTACCTAGGGAACTTGCAAGGCTATTAGAACAAGAAGAAAGGACTATACAGCCGCATGAAGAGCCAATTGAGGTTATCAACCTGGGCAGTGACGAAGAAAAGAAAGAAGTCAAGATAGGGGTTAATTTAGAAGACAGTGTCAAGCAAAGACTGATTCAAATGTTACGAGACTACGTCGAGATATTCGCTTGGTCCTATGAAGATATGCCTGGCCTCGACACGGATATTGTGGTCCATCGCCTGCCAATCAAAGAAGGTAGCACTCCAGTTAAGCAGAAGCTGCGAAGAAGTAGGCCCGACATGTCCAAAAAGATTAAAGACGAGGTTGAGAAGCAATTCAACGCCGGTTTTCTAAAAGTTGTGAGTTATCCTCCATGGATAGCTAACATCGTGCCTGTGCCTAAAAAAGACGGGAAAGTCAGAATGTGTGTGGACTACAGAGATCTAAATCGGGCAAGCCCCAAAGATGATTTCCCTTTACTTCACATCGATGTACTGGTTGACAATACTGCACAATGTAAGATATTTTCCTTTATGGATGGATTCTCAGGTTACAATCAAATCAAGATGGCGCCCGAAGACATGGAAAAAACAACCTTCACAACACCCTGGGGAACCTTTTGTTACAAAGTAATGCCCTTTAGTTTAAAAAATGCAGGAGCAACATATCAGCGTGCAATGGTAGCTCTGTTCCATGATATGATTCATCAGGAAATAGAGGTTTATGTGGATGATATGATTGAAAAGTCCAACACCGAAGAAGAACATCTGGGCCATCTGCACAAGCTGTTTGACAGACTCAGGAAGTACAGGTTGCGACTGAATCCGAACAAGTATACCTTTGGAGTGAGATCCGGTAAGCTCTTGGGTTTCATAGTCAGCAGCAAGGGTATTGAAGTTAATCCTGCCAAGGTCAAAGCCATTCAAGAAATGCCCATACCCCGTACCGAGAAACAAGTCAGAGGATTCTTGGGACGTCTGAACTACATCGCCAGATTTATTGCCCATATGACTACTACTTGTGTGCCAATCTTCAAATTGTTGAAGAAAGATCAAGTAGAAAGATGGAACGACAAATGCCAATTAGCCTTTGATAAGATCAAAGAATATCTTCAAAAACCACCAATCTTGTTACCGCCAGTGGAAGGAAGACCTCTGATAATGTACCTAACAGTGTTAGAAGATTCAATAGGGTGTGTACTGGGGCAACATGACGAGTCTGGCCAAAAAGAGCATGCAATCTACTATCTTAGCAAAAAGTTTAGCGATTGTGAAACAAGATACTCATTGCTCGAGAAAACTTGTTGTGCCTTGGCATGGGCGACTCGCCGACTAAGACAGTATATGCTAAACCATACCACTTTGCTGATCTCCAAAATGGATCCTATCAAATATGTGTTCGAAAAACCTGCTCTCTCTGGAAGAATAGCAAGATGGCAAATGATCTTAACAGAATATGACATCCAATACACTTCGCAAAAGGCAATTAAAGGAAGTGTGGTAGCTGATCATCTGGCTCATCAAGCAGTGGATGATTATCAAGCGTTGAACTTTGACTTCCCAGATGAAGACATTATGCTAGTTACTAACTACGAACAACCTAGACCGGAGGAAGGACCCGAGTCAGGGTCTCGATGGACTATGGTTTTTGATGGAGCCTCTAATGCGCTTGGCAATGACATCGGAGCTATGATCATTTCTCCTGCAGGAGGACATACACCATTCACTGCCAGATTATGTTTCAACTGCACTAACAATATAGCCGAGTATGAAGCATGTATTCTGGGTCTCAAAGCTGCAATCGATCTGAGAATCAAGTTCCTGGAGGTCTACGGAGACTCGGCCCTTGTAATTTATCAAGTTAAAGGGGAATGGGACACGAAGCACCCGAATCTAATTCCTTACAAAGAATATGTGCTAGGTTTGATTCCTTACTTTGAAGAAATCACATTTGAACATATCCCGCGAGAAGAAAATCAACTGGCTGATGCTCTAGCTACCATGTCATCTATGTTCAGAGTCAGGTGGGACAATGAGGCGCCAATGATCACCATTTACAGACAAGATGAACCAGCCTATTGCAATGAGATCGATACCGAAGGAGTGGAAGAAAAACCATGGTTCCATGAAGTAAAAAGATATCTCGAAACCTAGGAGTACCCTGAAGGGGCATCCATTAACGATAGAAAGTTTCTAAGAAGACTTGCTGCCAAATTCTTTCTAAGTAATGGAATCATGTACAAGCGCAACCATGACTCGACCCTGCTTCGTTGTGTGAACAAGAAGGAAGCGGAACAGATTATGGAAGATATACACGGTGGTGCCTTTGGTACTCATTCAAGTGGACATACAATGGCTAAAAAGATCTTAAGAGCAAGTTATTATTGGTCTACCCTGGAGACAGACTGCCACCATCACTCCAGAACTTGTCACAAATGCCAGATATATGCCGACAAAGTACATGTACCTCCAGTCCCATTAAAAGTTCTGACGGCTCCTTGGCCTTTTGCAATGTGGGGAATCGATATGATTGGAGAAATCAAGCCTACTGCCTCCAACGGAAATCGTTTTATCCTGGTCGCTATTGACTACTTCACAAAATGGGTAGAGGCAGCCTCGTTTGCTTCTGTCACCAAGAATGTTGTGACCCGGTTTATCAAGCATAATCTCATTTGTCGGTATGGCATCCCTGAAAGGATCATCACAAACAATGGCACAAATTTAAATAACAGGATGATTACCGAACTCTGCACGCAGTTCCAGATCAAATATCATAATTCATCCCCATATCGACCAAAGATGAATGGCGTCGTGGAAGCTGCCAACAAGAACATCAAGAAGATCATACAAAAGATGACTGTAACCTACAAAGACTGGCATGAGATGTTACTTTTTGCTCTTCATGGTTATCGCACATCAGCGCGTACTTCAACAGGGGCAACTCCATTTTCCTTAGTCTATGGTATGGAGGCAGTTCTTCCAATTGAAATTCAGATTCCTTCCCTAAGGATTATGAAAGAAGCCGATCTAGACGAAGACGATTGGATTCGGACTCGGTTGGACCAGATAAACTTGATTGATGAGAAGAGGCTTGCGGCTATTTGTCATGGTCAGTTATACCAGAAACGTATGATCAAGGCCTTCAACAAGAAAGTCAGGATTCAGACATATCAAATCGGTGATTTGATTGTAAAACGCATCATCTTACCACAGGGCGACCCCAGGGGCAAGTGGACTCCCACTTATGAGGGACCATTTGTAATCAAGAAGGTATTCTTCGGCAGAGCCATGTTGCTTACCACTATGGATGGCGAGGATTTCCCACACCCTGTAAATGCGGACATAATCAAAAAGTACTTCGCTTAAAGAAAAGCTCGCTAGGTTGAAAACCTGAAAGGGCGACTTAGGCAAAAAATGAGCGTCTCGGTGGATTGAAAACCTGAAAGGCCGATCCAGGCAAAAATTAGAGACTAAAAAAAATAATAAAATAAAAAATAATAATAATAATTATCCCGGTAGGCTGAAAACCTGAAAAGGCAGCCTAGGCAAAAGTTAGGGAATAAAGCGTACGACTATGTCCCATTTGGCTACCTACTCACCTTCAAGGTTCAACACATCAAAGGCACCAATCAGTCCAATCATTTTCTTCCAACAAGTGAGGGATGAGATACTCAAAGATAGATTGGCAATAGCAGAGTTGAAACTTGACTGGATTGTTTTCACATAGCTATTTTCCTTTATAAGTACTTTGCAAAGTTTTATGACAAATTCCTACTACTAGGATTTTTGTCTCCTTGTACTAATCAGCCTATTACGGCTCTCTTTCAAATCGATACAGTTCATGCTCAAAATAAATATTTTCACTTTTTCTGTTTTGAACGCGTAAACGTCCCAATGATAATTTTGAATGAACATATGCATTTGAGTATGATTGATGTTTATAAGAAAAACAGGAATAGCATTCAGGTAATGTCCCAGTCATCTGGACATCATCCCAAAACCAGCAACATGGGAATATCCCCCACAGAGCAATCTTCAAGGAGTTATCCCCGGATAAGCAAGGCCCAATTAATTCCCCAACAGAGATACGTTTCTCAGCAGAATCCTCGATGAGATTTCTCTCCAACAAAATGACTCAAAAAGCCTTATCTCAAAGCTTGGATAGATATTACATCGGACAATTGCTCTTCGTTCCCTAGCAGGGTTGTTCAAGATTACTATCCCCAGAAGGTTGGATCCTCCACACAAAGGCTTGATCAAATAGTGTATTGGAGGATAATCCATCTCTCTTATCCTCAGTCAGGGTGCATCAAGATTAGATCCTTCAAGTTAATCTCAACCCCAAGTGGTAATCAATAATCCTCAACAGAGCATCCGGGTCCGTAAGGAAGTTCCCCAGCTAAGTATACTCGAACAAGATAGCAAAGATCATCAACGGTCATAATGTCATCGTTTCCGAAATAACAAGCAGGGATTTATTTTCCCAACCAGAAGTTTGATACGCTCTAAACTGCATAAGTCATGTCCATACATCATACATCATACGCATATTCATACATAGCATATAATGTTTCATGACAAACACATACATAACATGCACGGTTCTCATTTAGGTTGAGAATCTCAACATATACATTACATACATCATGACATTGCATGTCACTAACTTGGTTTTCTCAAGTGGACGAATATCCTCAGCAAGTTATTCTCAATCACATGCAGTATTCCCTCCGGGTTCTGTTCGGACAAGCATTCCTTTCAAATATAATCAAACCAAAGATTCATTCTGAAGAGCTCTCTCTTTCCAAACAACTTATCAACTCTAAACAAGCAAAGCAGATACGGTCTAATGGTGACTCATTCTGACGCTTCCAGGCTATACCACAGTCGAATAAACAACTTCAAAACCTTCAGATCTAAGTCGATACCTTGGACGGTTCCTTAATGATCTACCTTCAGATCTAAGTCGATACCTTGAACGGTTCCTTAATGATCTACCTTCAGATCTAAGTCGATACCTTGGACGGTTCCTTAATGATCTACCTTCAGATCTAAGTCGATACCTTGGACGGTTCCTTAATGATCTACCTTCAGATCTAAGTCAATACCTCAGACGGTTCCTTAAAGCAGTCAATCTTCAAGATCTAAAACGAAAACTTTGGACAGTTCTGTAACGACCAACCTCCAAGATTTAAAACGGTAACCTCGGACGGTTCCGTAACGGTCAATACAGAGATTTAAATCCTTCATCAAGATATAATCAATGGATTCATTCTGATGAACAAACCATCAACACATTCACTAGATGGCATCTGAAAGCCCATCTCAGGTAATGTTTTGATCCGCCAACAATATTTATCAAGCCGCATTCAATGCAATTTCCAACATCACTTCCGGTGGAGGTAAGTGCAAATTTTCAGGGCATCTAAATATTCAATCATCTTCTACCTTCAGATTCCAATCGGTCTCTTCAGGTTCAAGAAGATTGAATAGGGGCAACTGTTATACCCCAAAATTTGCCCGCATCTTTTTTCAAAGAAAAGGCAACAGGCTTCTGTCTAAAAATTGGGAGTTTCGTATAATCTTGGATTTTATTTCATAAATATCTTGATTTTATGAACACTCAGTTTTTAGGATATTTTTTATACGGTATTTTGGGTTTGTTGTTGAATTTATTCTTACACAAACGCCAAATACTGTTTATCACTTCACACGCTGTTTATTTGAGATTTATTTTCAGATAAATAATACTGACGCAATTGGTACAGAATCAAATTTTGCAGGCGCAGAGTCCAGGGATTCAGACTATACTGGTAACAATTAAATTATTATTTGGTTTTGTTCCCCACTAATTTTTGTACTATATTATTGTTTTCAAATCTTCTCCTTTCTTTTCAAATCTCTTTCTTTCAAATCAAATCCTAACTTTATTCCATACACTTTCTTTCAAATCCTACTACCACTCAAACTTTCCTTTTTTGCACGGTATCACTTCATTCCCCAACGTCTCCATCCTTCTTTTCACTCTATATATACCCCTCATTTTTTCCATAAAATCTCACATCAAATTTCACTCATCTCCCAAATTTCTATCATACTATCTCATAATTATTTTCTCTTCTTCCCCGGCAAAAAATGGCAAAGTGGGTGGATACGTTTTTTCTTATGGTCATTACTGTTTTTACGGTGATCATGTCTTTTTTCTGTCTGCATAGTCCTGAAAAATGCGGACCTGGGATGCTTGCACTCCCGTACATCTATATATTGTTGTTTATAGCATGGGTTTTTAATCGTCATACTTAAAGTTTGTCGTATCTTTCGCTTTCAAATAACGTACCGTTCATTATATGTGTCGTACTGTTCGTTATATTATGTAATATTTATACTGTCAGTATTAAATATTGTATTATCTGTTGTACCGTCGTTTAATTATCGAGATAATATTATGTGTGATTATTGCTAGTTAAATATTTATTTCTGTGCATTAAATCCTTTTCAATTTTATTATCGGTAATTTCGTTCGCGTACAGTATATTTTATTTATTTATTATGTTTGTGTTTTTCTAACAACTCATGTAAATAATTTTTCACCATTAACACAACAAAAACAAAAAGAGAAAAATTAACTTTAACTGTTAAGTTTTCACTTTAACTGTTACGTTAATACCCGAACAGCCGGTTAACAGTCAAACCCGCTGACAGCACGATTCTCCGTGTTTGCACCATCAGTCAAATCAATCTTTTGCATTTCAAAATTCCAAGATTTTTGTTCTAGAATTCTTCTAATAATCACATGATCAGCAGAGACTCAACACTGCATAAAAATCGGGTACGCTTAACTGTCTCCAACACAAACAGTCCCTAACTAGGGTTTTTGTTTTTTTCAGGAGAACAAGTTTTTTGAGACCTCAAATGGATTTCATGGATCTCCATATGTCTCAAAGTACCATCAGACAAATTTTCAAACTTCGATTCGCTCAGACGCACAGTCAGCAGCTCAAACAGTCAACAGACGACCAGTTTGACCGAAAAGTCAACAGACAGTCAAAAATGAAATTTTTTGTCAACATCCATATTTTGTCAAAAGATTCATCATTTGATCAATGGTTGATCAAAATTCATCAAGAAAAGTTCAGAAATCGACAAAACTCTAAGTTTCAAATTTAGGGTTTTCTCCTAAAAAGTCAACTGAACTTTGACCGGCCATAACTCTCTCCTCGTTCATCCGAAAAATTCCAACCAAAGATTATTTTGAAGGAAATTCAATTATCTTTCAAATGAAATTGGTCCCATGGTCATTGGATTTACCATTTGGAAAATATGAGCTAAGACATTACAGGTCATTTTCAAAGTCAACAAAAAGTGGTTTTTTGTCAAAGCCCATAACATCAAGATAACTTCTCAAAATGCATAAAAGCTTTCAAAGTAGCTTGTAGAGGACATCTTGAGGTTTCTAAAAAGTATAAGAACTCCTTCATATGATAAAAATTGAAGGATTTATGCCTTGTTGAAGTTGGCTATTTTTTGGGAAAATGCATGAAACCAACAATGATCAAAATTGTTTTTTTTTCAAAAGAGGCCAAGCATTCATGATCCAAACATGTTTCTAATGATGTTAAAGGGTTCCCACGACCAACATTAGGCCCATGACATTTTTATTTCTTTTTTTAATTTAATTTAATTTTATTTCATTTAAAGTTAAATTAAAAAAGA
Organism: Vicia villosa; assembly: GCF_029867415.1. NCBI lineage: Eukaryota > Viridiplantae > Streptophyta > Magnoliopsida > Fabales > Fabaceae > Vicia > Vicia villosa. Next base: position 142,716 of record NW_026706305.1, on the reverse strand, counting down.
AATGGTTCAAGATAATGATTCAAGGCCTTTGTCCTTAGCATGAGCCACCAAGATTGATCCAAACTCTGCAGCATAGAGGTACAGAAGACCTATGGCAAGAGGGGTGAAGAAAATTGAAGCCATGGCCAAGAAATTCAAAGCTTTTATTATTAAAAAAATCAAAAGTTCAAAGACACTCAAAGCTTGTTAGCTTAAGTTTGCAGCACCTCTATTACTTATAAATAGCTTAGAACACTTCAGCAAGAAGGGACACACGAATTTTGAACCAATATCATACTTGTATCACACTTGTATCAACTTGAAATTTTCAAAGTAATTTAAATTTTGAATTATGAGTTTAAGCTAATTTCCAATCCAAATAATTATCTAAACACGATCCTCAAACATCCCTGAACCTATCCCAATCATTTTCAGCAAGCAAAGCACTCAGAATCATCCACTAAGGCTCACGGTTTGTTCCAACAAAAATGAACACGAATACAATCTTTCGGGCATAATTAACATGTTTAATTTGTAGATTTGTGTTTAGTATCACACTCTGAACGATTCTGGACATTTAATCAAGGTTTGGTCGTGTATTCATGGAGATACCATTCTAGGGTTCTTAAGCTAAAATTTGGGATCCTTTGATTTAGGCAAAATTAGAAGAAACCAGTGGCATATTTGAACTCAGGGGACGATTTTAAGCTGAACCATGGTCTCCTAAATAATTTATATTGCTTGTATGAAATTTTGACATTTGCAGGACATGTAGCAACGGTTACAGGTGCTAAGCCAACGGACGGAGGTAGGAGACGAAGACGTGGCGTCTTCTCATTCGCCCGTTTGAAAAAACGTGTGTGATCTCCCCCAGCCAGATCTTGTGTCACGCTTTCCATCATCTTTCCACACGCCCTCAACATCTGAGCCATATGATCAATCTGATTACACATCTAACGCGCTTGACTGCTGGTCCATACCATGGACTCTCCAAGCCAACCACACAGGATCCTTTTATTTAATTTTTCTATATTTCTTTTAATTAATTTAATTTCTCTTTTAATTTGATTAAAAATAGTTTAAAAAATCAAAAAAATTATACAAAAAATATTTTAGGTTGATAAAATAATATATTAATTTTTGACATAAAAATATTTTATTTTTCTTCATAATTAAAATATTTTGTTTAATTAATTAATATATATTTATATATTTGCCTTTAAATTATTTCTAACCTATCAAAAAAATCAAAAAAAAATATTCTCTTTTTATTAAATTAAGTTTATATATCATGAACTAGTTTTGTACATAATTAGAATATTTTTCTCATTAAGTTTAATTTATGTGTATAATTATTTGTATAATTATATGTTAATTAACTTAATAATTTCAAAAACATTTCAAAAATCACAAAAAAAAAATAATTTTATTTTAAAATTAATTAAACAATTTGGACATATTTTAGACTTAACTTTTTAGGTTTAAATTTTATTTCTAATTCTTAACCTTTTAATTAAATTAATTATGCATTAATTTTAATTAAAATCAACCATCCAAAAATATTTTCCCTTTATCTTATTGCAATTTAAATTCATAGATAAGTGTATAGGTTGTCAAATTCATGTAAATAGCGTAGTTTACATTTCTCGCACAATCGATGTAATAGCGTAGATTTACTTTCCGCATTTTGCATTCTCGCACTTTAATTCCTGTAAATATAAAACTGCGTGTATGTCAAGAATAAAAATTGAAGCGCTAGATCACTAACTTCAAAGACAAAAATATATGAAATAAATCACAATCACACTTGCACCTCTTAGGGTAATCCCTCTGTTACTCTTTTCAAAAATCAATTCTACTGTTCAAATACAATTCAAATTTTTTTTCTGTATCCAGTCAAGGAAAATTTTCTAAAGAAATAGGAAAGAACCTTAAAAACTTAGGGTAAACCTCCTAATTGCTTGCTCAATCAAAAACAACAAAAGTTCTCACATATCACTGTTTTTCCAAAACAAACTTTCAAAAAGACAACACTTTGTATATATCCAAACAAGGATCATTACGAAGTTAAAAATCTTTTTTTCGAACCATCAAAATATCTTTCGAAAGATAAACACTTTGTATACATCCGCACAAGGATCATTACAAAGTTAACTCTTTACAAAATATTTAAAACCACATACAAGCATTTCAAAGCAAGACAAAAGATTCCAACAAGTGAGCTAAGCAATTAAGAGCCCATGGATAACCATGGATACAAAGGGTGCTAACACCTTCCCTTTGTATAACTTACCCTCGAACCCAAAATCTCTTTAAGGTCTTTTTCTGTTTCTTTTATAAACCTTTCCTTAATTGGATAAAATAAAAGTCGGTGGCGACTCTCTGATTTTCACAACTCAAAAATAAAAGAAGAGTCAGTTCGCGTCCCACAAAAAACCGAGGATGACAATGTCAAACCAACATAATATAGAAGACTTATTGGGTCATTGAGATACCTTTGTCACACAAGGCCTGACTTAGCATACAATGTAGATATGATAAGTAGATTCATGCAGAAGCCAAAGGTATCGCACCTAGAAACGGCGGAGAGGATACTGAGGTATCTAAAAGGAACTCTCGACTATGACATTCTGTTTCCTGCAGCTGATGAGGGAAAAGAATGCAAATTAGTGGGTTACACTGACTCGAGTTGATGTAGTAATGCTGAGGATGGAAAATCCACAGCTGGTTATGTGTTTATGCTAGGTGGTGCACCAGTTGCTTGGAGTTCGAGAAAGGAACCAGTAGTGGCACTATCATCGTACGAAGTACAGTACATAGCTGCTTCTCTTTGTGCATGTCAAGCAACATGGATGGTAAATATGGTTGAAGAAATAAAAGGTAAAGATCATGGAGAAATTACCATGAAGATCGAAAGCATATCAGTTATCAACCTGGCGAAGAATCCGATAGCACATGGTCAAAGCAAGCACATCGAAATGAGGTTCCACTATCTTCGAGAGTAGGTAGCTAAAGGGAAGGTGAATCTGGAACACTGCAAAACTGAGAATCAGATTGTAGATATCATGACGAAGGGAGTGCTGATTGAAATATTCAAAAGAATAAGATCTATGATGAATGTAGATAGCTTAGACACAATGAATTAGGTGGTGTTTTAAATTGTAACTCATTGTGTCAAAGCAGGCTGTTGCTCGAACACAAGATGTGTCGAATAAATCTATCAAATTATGGAAATAGTTTGTTACACATAGATTTGATTGGATTTGATTTAGGTCTAAAATATGTATTTTGGGCTTTTATGTTTTGGGCTTTGACTTAGGGAGAAAGCAAACCTAAAACTATAAATAGAGGGAGTAACCCCTATTTTAAAATAACTTGTATTCACATAAGTTGTAGTTGCAAGTGAATAACAAAATTTCCACAGTTTGTAGGCAGAGAGAAACTCTGCAGAAAATACTTTCTTCTTCTCTTTTAATTTCCGCAAACCCTAATCCTACTTTTGTTCTTATTTTCTTTATTGTCATCTTCAACAATAAGGAATTACTCAAAGGTTTGAGAGTCTAATTCCAACAAAAATTATTATTTTCAAAATTACTTACACAAATTACTAAAAAATATCTAATTTAACCTTTATCCATATCAATTTTACTATTGATAGATATACACAAATTATATTCCAATATTTTTAACTATTGATTAGATATCCATTACTAATAAATAATTATGATTATTGATAGATGAATTTATCATAAAAGGATAAAATATATGACAAAATATATTTACATTCGTTGATACTTTATAAGGAACATGATAGCATCAATGGAAATTTAAGTCCAGAAAATGTCCTAAAAAAGAATCTAGGAGAGATGTTCATCAAATCATTGCCAAGATCAAAACTCAAGCATTATTTGGACTTGAGAAATTTTTTTGAAGAGTGATTCGAGCTTTGGAGAGAGAGCAACAAAATAGTTAGTGGTTTGATTGAAATCACCATCAGTTTAATGTCAAGGTGAAGAATTATTATAATATGCCTTTAAATTTCAAGTGAGAAAAAATGGTATTGGTAAAATTTCAAGTTTGTTCATGGATACATTTGTTAATGGGTAATATATTTAACCTGTTAAGGTTATGAAAATTATAAATATAATTTTCTCTCATTTATTATAACATAAGTTGCAGAACATAAACATTCTAGTGAGAGAAAATGGGAAAACTAAATTCCAAGGATTATAAAGTCAAGCTCATCCAAATACATTAGCAACGTAACGTGACTATAAAATAAATTGTAAATAATTAAGTCCTTAATTTTCTAGTTGAATGGATCATCTATCTCATATATGATAGTTCTTGAGTGAGTCATGTTCATGTGATTCTAAAATAAAGTGGAATGACAATGGTGTAAGATGAAAAAAATGAATTGAAACCTACTCGCACGACCAATAGAGAAAAAATATGCATTAATTAATGAAGGCTAAATCAAGCAACTAGAAATGATCACTGTCCTTTATCATTAATGGGTCATATGTAGAAAGCACTAGTGTGGAAGGCTTATTACTACTTTTTAAAATTAATATTTTGGATAAAACAAGATTTCACTAGACCTGATTGACGAACAGAAGACGATATTCACTTATTCTTTTGGAATGTTTACTTATAAAAGGATCCCTTTTGGTTATTATAATATTCCTACAATTTTTCAAAGGTGTATGCTTTATATTTTCGTTGATACAATCGGAAACTTCATATATGTATTTATAGATGATTTTCTATTTTTTGCACAACTTATGATATATGTTTAACCAATCTTGATCTCGTTTTTACGAGATGCAGTAACATCAATTTATTTCAAAATTGGAGAAACAATATTTTATGGTAACATAAGATTTTTTTTTGGACATAAGGATATTGAAGTTTATTAAGCTAATATTAAAGTTATGGAAAAAAATTCAATCGCCTGTTAATGTGAAAGCGTGAGAAGTTTTCTAAGACACATATGTTCTTACATATGGTTCATTAAAGACTTCTCTAAAATTGAAAACCCCATATGCAATCTTCTTCTGAAATAAAATGATGTTATGCTTAATATGGAATGTAGAATTACTTTCGTTTTTTTAAAATAAAAGTTGATAAATGTGTCAAATTAGGAACTACCTGTAAATTAATGTGTAATGCTAACGATTATGCGATCGGAGCAGGTTGGATCCAATGCCATAACATTTATTCCATTCATTTACTATGCATGTAAGGTTATTAATTAAAATCAAGTGAATTATGGAACAACTAGAAAAAATTGCTAAATCTTTACATTGGAAACTTTATGTTCTTACTTAATTGGTTCTAACACTACTATGAAAAACACATATAACAATTGTAACAAAAGACCTATAATAATTGTTGAACAACTGTTGTTAGGTAGGGTGTGGTTGTAAGTGGATCATTTACTATCAAGGTCTATTGCCCGTGGTAGTAAATTGGATAGCGCATTACATACAACCACAATTATATTAAACAGTTGTTGTTGTATTCCTTTTAATAAAATTATAAAAAAATGCAGCACTAGAACAAGAACAACAACAGTAAGAACAACAACAAGAACAACCACAACAACAACAATAACAAGAAGAACAAGAACAAGAACATGAATAAGAACAACAACAACAACAACAACAACAAAACAACAAGAACAACAAGAATAACAACACGATCAACAATAACAAAAAAGAAAAACAACAACTAATAGTGCTAACTCGAATCCATACTTTCCTTGTCTTATTCAAGTTGGAGAAGAGATGATGGAGTTCTGAAATTTATTAATGAAAGAAATAATGTTTTTCGAGTTTTGTTTATAAAAGAAATGATATTTTCAAGTTTGGTGTAGTGGGAAAAAAGAGTGTCGTAAATGAAAGATTACAATTGGAGGTAAAATTTAAAAGTCCGTCTAAGTTCCAGGTTCCATGCAGATCACTAATACTAGTGTCTTGAGAATTGATAATCACTAAATGGACGGCCAAGATTTGTTTAAGGACAGTGAAGAAACTCAATAAGTGCGCTACATACAACAACACTTGTATTAAATAACTATTGTTGTATGTCTTTTAATAAAATATAAAAAATGTAGTAGTAGAACAAGGACAACAACAACAAGATTTGAACTCATGACAATTAGGGATGTCAACTTGCCTCCTTTAGCGGGGATCCCCGTGGAGATTCCCCGTTTGGGGCCCCAAAGACAGGGAATTCCCCCCCCCCCCGCGTGGACGGGAATGGGGAATAAAGTCTCCTCGAAGGCACTTCAGAGACGGGGCTGGCGTAAATATACCTCGTCCCGTGGAGTCCCCGCCCCGCCTAAAATAGCCTAATGTCATTAATTTATACATAATTTTAAATTATTTTGTAAGTTTATTTGTCATTTCATATAATTAATCTTATACACAAATTTAAAATATATATGTATTGTCAGTAAAAGAGTGAAAACTAAATAATTATTGTAATTTCTTGTTTAGTTTGAAATTTTGGTAGTCATGACACTCAATATATAGATTAAATATTATTAAAACAATATATTTATCATAAAGGAATAATTTCTAAACTTCTTGTACTTAGTTTTTTACGCTTTTACTATTAATTTGGTTTAAAATAATAAATTAATAAATCATGTTTATGGATCTCTGCATGAACCTTGGGGATCCGTGGGGACGGGGGTGGGGGATAAAATCCTCCCATAGCAGGGATCCGAAACAGGGATGGGGAATAGATTTGAGGGCGGGGATTGTGATGGGAATGTATCCCCCGCCCCGCCCTGCCCCATTTTCATCCCTAATGACAATGCGCTATATACAACAACGGTTGTATTAAATAATCGTTGTTGCATGTCTTTTGATAAAATATAAAAAATGGAGCAGTAAAACACCAACAACAACAATAACAACAACAAGATTCAAACTCATGACCATGCACCACTTTTTACCACGGTTGGAACTTCCAATCGTTGTGAAAAGTTTCTTAAAAATAAATAAAAAAACAAAACTATAGGTGCTAGGATTCGAACTCATGATTAGGCGCCACTTTTCACCACGGTTGGAAGTTCCAACTATGGTGAAAAGTGGGCTTAAAAATAAAATAAAAGCTCCTAATTGAATAGATTCTACCATGGTGGATCCTTTGGCTGCGGTGACGTAAAATTCAGTGGCGTTACGAAAGGTACTTTTTATAGTAGTGTAAATCCATCGTATTTACATATTATGATGCACATAAATACTTGCAAACAAAGGGGAATCGAAACCTCACCTATGAAGGTGTACATGTTGTGAAGGGTTTTGGCCATGTTGTTGTCATCAGAGTCAGTGGCACTTAAAATTTTTAGGTCCTTCTAAAAACTATCTTTCAAGAACTTCATTATACATTATCTCTCTTTGGTCTTTTTAACTTCCATGCACTCTATGTTTGGATAGGTCAACTCAACCATTTTGAAACAGGCCTAGATAGGTAGATGGAGCTTACAAGATACACCGTCCATTGTCACAATCATCTCTCCAACTAAAAAATGTAATATTCTTGTTTTCTTGTGCAACCTCTCAGCAAAGCTTGTCAATAAGCCTGATTAACCATCGTGTAACTCGTGGTGGAAACTCAACCAGACGAATGTCCATGATGCCATCAATGAATCATCTTTCGTTTAGAATAGCCAAATTAATGATCTTCTTACATTTACTAACATGTTTACATGGAACCTTGCAAGATTAAAAAAAAGAGAATAAATTAAAAGCAATATAAAACAAAAAATAAAAGAAATTCTTTCAAGCCTTCACCAACTGAACAAATGTTGTTGCTCATTTTGTTTAAAGTTTGCATGACTTCACCCTCGAAGGTAATAGTGATCATTAAAAAAATTGGTTTTGTGATGCATTTTGTACTTCTTTTTCTAATCAACAAACATTTATTTTCTAGTTATCAAAACCCTAATAGAATTTACAGGTGTTGTGTATCGTTTTTCTACCATCCCACAAATCTATATTTTGAGATAGAAATAAACTAAAAAAAAATTCCTCCTAATAGTCAAATCTTTCTCCATTGAACATTGGATGTTTGGTTGAGGAAGAAGTAATACTATTCTTTTTAACATTATTTTTAGTCCCGGCTATAATATTTCTCAAAGATATTTACTCTTTCATGGTTAAGTGTTAAATAAGAGTCCAAACCTCTAATCTAAACTGAATATCTGAAAAGAATTAGAAGTATATTGAAGGTTTGAATGATGGTAAGAATTTAAAAAATAAATTGGTTAGTATTAAAATAAAGAGATGTTTAACCAACATGCTAACAATAAAAAAATTAAAATATTTATTTTTGTTCATCCCAGCAATCCTAATTTACGCCCAACTCACTCTTGAGATTTTCACTATAATTTCACTCTTTATAAATTTACTAATGTATTTTTTAGTCCAACTGACTATACCTTCAATTTCTCAATAGAAAGAAATAACTACAACTAAATCTCTTTTTTTATATATAGAATTTGCTCAAAGCTTAACCCTTTGAAAAATTATCAGAAATGATGAAGTATTTATGTTTATAATAAAAACTCACAAAAAAAATATAAACAAATTTTAACTCATTACAAAGGTTTTATCTTTCAATAAAACCGGAAAAATCTTATATATCATTTAATACTTTAATGTTTCGTTCTAAATTGTGTAGAGTTTGATTTCAAAAGTTTATCCATGTGACTTCTTTTGTGAGTGATGTTTTGAAAATTGGACCAAATCTACTAGTCAAACTGGTTGAATCAGAAATCAGAGAGGTCACTGGTCAGATCTGATTGTTGGATCGAATATGCTATTGAATTATTGGGAATCGACAAAACCGGTCAAAACTAGTAAAAATCGGTGAATAGACGATTTTGGAAAACCAAAGGATTAAATAAATGTTTTTTTTCTTGGACAAAATGTCGACGTTTTGATAATTTTTAAAAATAAAAATAAAATATAATTAGACGTTATTCAAAACTTATTTATAACAACTTTCCTTTTTTGCCATTAAACATGGTTTAAAATTTATTTAGATTTATATTTTTGTATTATTTGGTTTGGGTGATGTTTATATCAATATTTTAAAAATCGGACCGAACTGATCGGTTGGACCATGAACCGGAGATGAATCTGGTTGGATCAACCTTTCAAAAACACTAGTGGGTATAAAAAATATATTAATATGTAAATATAAAAAACGTAACATATACTCTCCAATCACAAAAAAGAATTTCGTGTTTGTATTACAAACATACAAATTTCTAAATTTTGTCACTCAGTTATATATAGTTTTTATTTCAACCACACTACTTCATATGTTTGCATGTTTGTCATATATCAACTCGAGTTTTTTATTGCCGTTTAATTAAGTGTATTGTATTGTTTATTTTTTATATTCTATCTTTTAATTTAAGTATTCTTAATTATTTAAACTTTATTTTAATTATTATGTTCTATTATTTTATTTTTGGTTTGATTTAGTTTAATATATTTTATTGTAATTCTTTAATTTGTTCAAATTATTTTTTAATGGAGGTCGAAATGAAGTGTACAACTATGTTCTGTTATTATATGTATTGTCGATACTATTGTATTAAGTTTGTAATTGACTTTTGAAATATTTATTTTATTAAGTTATGAATATATGATTATCTGTGACATATCTATAAAAAAATTAGTTTCATATTATTAGTTTATTTAGTAAACGGTTCATGGAACACCCCATTTCTACCCGGTAATTAATATAAAAATCAGAGTATATAAAAATTTTGTTCAACATATGGGATAACACATTCGCAACTTAATAGCAACGACATACACGCTGTTAATACGGATCTGTAACACTTTTAAATAATTAAACTCGTATTCAACTTGTTTATTCTCTTCCAAATAAATCAACTTTTATTAACCATGCAGCGGAATCACAACTTTAAACTTCGAATAACATAGCATCTTATTTCAACATAAAAACTACTTCAAAGAACAAAAATTCTTAAAGGAAAACAACTTAGAAATTATTAACAGTAACAAATTTAACAATAAGGAAAACAAGTGTTCGTCCCCCCCCCCCCCCCCCCCCCCCCGAGTGCTACGTATCAGAGCGACAACACCGACTCACTAACGAAAGTAACCGCTATCCTTCTTGATTACCTGCACGTTACCAACATAGGGGTAACATTCAAACAGAAGGGGTGAGATATCGAACTATATAAACAAGTGTATGATAAATAGTATATTAGTTCAGATTATATAAACATCACAACCACATAACAAATATCAAATAACTTAAATCAACACAATTTCAACAACTTTAATATGCAACTCAATAATGCACATGCATGTGGTACCATCGGAGCAGAACTCCCAACTTAAAATTTGCCAATTAATAGAGGAATCAACAAGGCATAAGCCTTCAACTTAATTTGCCAATCCAGGTCAACTTATTGAGCATCAGCTCCAACTTAATAATGCGATGTATGAGACTTGATATGAATGTCACACAACAACAACAATGAAAATGCATCAACTGCAAAACAACTTAATAACATTGGTCACAAGACCTACAACTTGATTTGTCTATAAATCGGGACAATTCAACAAAATTCAACTTCAACTACAATTCGACATATTCAACACAATTCCAACATACCAAACCAACCAAAATAACTACATTCATATACAAATCATTCGTGCAAAGTTTCAACTATTTTCGGTTAAACAATTTTACCGGTTAAAACTACAAATTTTAGTATTCGGTACTATTTTTACCTACTTCCACTGCTACCTGTTACTAATTCATTTTCTGCTACCGAAATACAAACTGTCATCAAAACTATATTTCTGCTATATTTTTCTTTCATAGTATTCTGCTATCTTTTTCTTTCCTGTTAATTAACACCAACATTAATATTACTACTGTTGTTGTTCGTATTTATTTAGACCTGTTAATATACATCAAATATCAATATGTTGTTACTACTAAATAAATTACAGAGGAGATAGTGGAAGTTATGTTTAGAACACTTTCAGGTGCTTAATTCACAAAAAGTTTATAAAACAAAGATGTGGCCCTCACCCACATGTATAGGGCATCCATCCTGGGAAGTGTGGCTCCCACCACAAGCTATGGGGCTCCCATCCAATGGATCATAGCCCCCTCCCCTTAATGCACTCACAGGGGCGCCCATCCCAGTCTTATGGGGCCCCCACCACAAGCTCCAACTTCATCTTCTTTCTACGTTTTCCAGCAACTTTGAGCCTATAAATTTTTTGTAATTTTTTTTTGCCGATCGATTCATAAAACCAACACAACAATGATGCAACATTAACACAAATCATCACATAAACAACAACTTCAATTTTTCATCAACAATCGAGAGACAACTAAAAAATCAACGGAACCAACAATTTCTCATAGAATCAAAACAACACAAAATCAACAAACATTCCATGGCATAAAATCATATAACCTAACCCACATACGATTCATCATAATCCCAGTTATAGAGATCGAACCCCACCCTTACCTTGGATCGAAGGTTGCTCTAAATTGATTTCTGATTGAAATCACCCGATTGCTCTACGTGACTTTTCTGCTTCTCTCTCAAAAATCCTCTTCTGTTATGCCTCTATTTTCTTTTTTATGTTAACCTAGTTTACTGATACCTCTAATACTATATTTCCTCTAGTTTCACCTAATGAAAACTATTTCTTTTCTGTTACTTTCAATGGGTATAAATTACACCCCTCCCACTTACTACAACTAACACAATAACTAGCCCACTTAATAATTAGTCCCATTTAGTTTACCATTATTCCTATGAATATTTCTCCGACTAAACCGACTAATTTAATCAACTAATCACACAACAACTTTATATCGATATATCACAATTTCAACGATTCAAGGCAATTAATCGAGATTAAATTAATTAAATAAATTAATTAATTACGGGCGTTACAGTTCGATCATAGGTTTAATAGGTTGAACCAATTAAACTTTAAATCGAAAGTTTCACTAGTTCGATCTCCGGTCCGGTTTTTAAAATATTGGTTTATATTTATAGTTTGAATTTAAATAATGAAGGTGTGAAATAATAATATTTTGAAAATTTGTAGGTATCATGATATTTTTTATAGACCGAATTGTCCAATTCGATCGATTTAATAAATAGACTTATTGAACCAAATTATTTGATTTAGCTATAAGGTTTAATCAATAAACAATGAACACAATATTCTCTTGATGATCAATCTAATTTTAAAAACAATATTAATCAATAAACAATGAACACAATATTCTCTTGATGATCAATCTAATTTTAAAAACATTGTTTGTGAGGTTCACTTCTCAAAATTGATTACATGAGCAAGAATTATCTTAATGAAGTCCTTATCTATAGATTCATTTGACTGAACCGATGAAAGAGATACTTGTTAGGATTAGAGCCGTTATAGAAAATTATGCCAAATGTTAGAGAAATTCCACAGTGCATGGATCAATGAATAGAAAATATATAGCTTGACATATTTTAGGAAACATATATCAGAATAACATCATCTAGATTCTATGACATTTATTTATCAAAAACAAAAACATGTTCATTCATATGAACTACCCTAAAAAGATAAGAACCCATATTAGGATTCAAAGAAATATCAATATACAATTATTCTCACTTTTAATGCTATTAGTTGGCACCAAGTTGTGAATGATAGGATGACAGATAAATCCTCCAATGTAATTCATAATCATATAATTCAATCTTATCCAAAACATAAATTTTCTAAATTCAGAAATTAGAAAAGTTACTAAATTGACTAATAAATGTGCAGCAAATTTATTTTTTATTAAAATAATCTAAATAAATAGTACACCAAAAGAAGCAATGGGAAAAATGTTTGACCGTAAGGGAAATCTTTTTCAGTGAGGAATTTTTTATATTTGGTATTGCTAATTATGTTTCTTTTTTATATTTCAAGTTTGTTGTTTTTTTTGGTAAATATTTCATGTTTATTATTGTTTATATGATATATGAAAAATAATCTTTGTCAAAAAAAGAAATAATCAACTATTTTATTATTATTATTAAATTATTTATCTTTTTGGAAATTTTAAGGGACTTTCTATGAAATATAGTTATATAAAATTATTTACTTCTCTATCAATAATAAATAAAAAATATTTCTTACCAAAAATATAGTAATTTTTTAATATAAAAATATTAATTTAACTATTCATATGTTTTTTTTTTTTTGAACGCAAACAACTCAATGAGATTCTATTCATATGTTAAAATACACAAATATAACCTTAAATAAATTTAAATAAATCTCATTATTTAAAATTATTATTTTCAAGCACTTGGACTCCAATGATAAAGAAGCTTCTGCTAAGGACGTAATCTGAGAAATACCGGATTCAATTCTTAGGTGGGAATAATATTTGGTCATAGTGTCCGTATCTCTCGGCACAAACTCTGAATTACTAAACCTTATTTCCTCTCGGAACCTGAGTGCGAAAGTCAAAAAAGAAATTTATTATTTTCAAAGTTACCTACACAAATTGCTAAAAGATATTTAATTTAACTTTATACATATCAATTTTACTATTGATTTGATAGCCAATACTAATAAATAGTTATAATTATTAAAAGATGAATTTGGTGATTATGATTCAAATCTTGATTAGCAAATCATTAAAATGTAACACCCAAACAAATTATAGTTTAAAAATTACTACCTAATTTATATTTTAAAACGTCCACTTAGTTGGCAAAGTTTACAATAATTATTTGTCAAGGAATCTTTTAAAACTCTTCAAATAAAAGGTATTTATGATTAAGCCACCACACCACCACACTACCAACCTTGTTTATTTTTTGTGGATTAAAACCACCCTAAAACTTTCTTAAAAATAAAAGTACACATTTTCATTAATTATATGTAAGTTAAAATGTAAATCACCATTGAACTAATTGATAATTAATATTATTTATTTTTAAATAATAAAATCAAAAGAAAAAAAATATGTGACATTGTATAATAGTTTTACATTATCAATTAATCATCTTGATATTTTTAACTTAATTGTGTGATATGATTAATTGATAAATTTTTATTGGATGACAGTGTAAAATAGAGTGCACTAAATTTAACCTCTAAAATCAATTATTTTAAAAATGATATTTATAATATTATTATTTGATAAAAATAAAAATGATTATATTATGCGATTTGATTGAATTATATGTATAAATCAAATCTAATATTATATTCACATTGTATGTAAAAATAGAAATTCATGATTTTAAAAAAAGAATAAAAACTAAAAAAAGGAAAAGTTAGAAATTGATAAGAATGATCCGGGGGGGAGCCAGGTAAGCAAAGTGCAGGAGGTTGTGAAATGGAGTTTCTCTCTCTTACTGTTTTTAGAGAGAGAAAGAGACGGAGGCAATGACAGTCTGTCAGGTTAACAATCTTCCCTCTCTTTCTTCTTTCTCTCTTCTCTTCTATATATAAATAAACCTCTAATTTCATACATTCTCCTGTTTATTTTTATATTTATTTTTTCATTCATAAGAGGAGCCTCTGGATCCATCTTCTAGAATCGAAGACCCTTGAGATTTCGCCACCATGAGTCTCTTCGGTCTTGGAAGCAGGTTCCTTCTTCTTCTTCCCCTTTTCAATTCTTCCTTTTCATATATGATTCATTCATTTTCTATTTGTTTTTGTTCAATTCATGATTTACTTTGTGGCATATGGATTTGATTATGAGATTTAGGATTAGAAATTGAAATTGAATGGAAATATGAATTGGATTGATATGATTATCATTCAATTGATTTTGAATTTGATGATTTTTTCTTTTGTTGATTCTTTGATGTATTGGTAGGTTAAAAGTTGGATGATGATGATGAATATTATGGTGATAAAGTTTTTACTGTTCTATTGGTCTTTTTGATATTTTTATTTTGGTTTTGTGAAATAGGATATATTGGAAGGAACTTCATTGTTTAATGTTTGTAGACTATATTTGTTTCTGCTGTGAAAAAAATTGATTCTGATTCTGGTTAAAAGTGACTTAAAAATAAAGTGATTAATATTTGGATATATTCTTGCAAAAGTGAGTTGAACAATAAATTTCAATATTTAGACTCAAAAACTAAAAGTTCTAGGTTCAAGGAGAATCAGTTCTGAAAAGTTAAATCAATTCTACTATAGAGCAATCAAACATGTCAAAATCAATTTTACACAATCAATTCTAAGTGCTTCAACCGTGTAAAACTCCCTTTTAACATTAAACATTTCACAATTATGGTTGAATGAAATTTGACGCTATAAATTGCTCCTATCTGCAACTTTTTTGTTATGGAGAGATATATTCTTTGATTGTATTATTTGCTTCTTTCTTTCGGGCTATTAGTATGGTATACTTTTGTTTAGTTTCTGTTGATGAAGAGTTAGGCATAACCAAATTTGATGTTTGATTTATGCAGAAACCAAAAAACATTTCGTCCAAAAAAGAGCGCTCCCACTGGAAGTAAGGTTGGTCATTTTTGCTTCTTCTGCAGTGGTTTAGGGATTTTTGTCTACTTTATGTCTTTTGTGGTTCTTATTTGATTGTATGAGTAATGAGTTTTTTATTCGTTTTGTTTGTGAAATGTAGGGTGCTCAACTTCAAAAACACATTGATGCTACATTGGGTAGTGGGAACCTGAGGGAAGCTGTTAAACTCCCTCCTGGTGAAGATATCAATGAGTGGCTAGCTGTAAACAGTAAGTATCTTTAATCAATTCAGTTTCCGGCAATTAGTGCCGAAGTTTCCAACTATTCTGTCTATATAACCTATTGCCTTGTGTTCGATTTCTTAAGTCACTTATGATCAATGTTGGTAAATAGCGGCGCTAATCACTATAACGTAGTGGAATTTGAACGAATCACTGTTGTTGCGCAATCCGCTATTTAATACCAAATGTTGTTAAATAGTTACTATATCACTGTTGCATAGCAGAATTTGAACACACTGTTTTTTCGCGACTAACAATACCGCTTATAAGTTATAACTAGCATGTTACTTCCAAAGTGTATATAGTTTTTATCTCGGGGTCATTTATGGTTTTTGTTGATTTTATGCGCAGCTGTGGACTTCTTTAATCAAGTGAATATCATGTTTGGTACGTTGACTGAATTCTGCACGCCGAGTAACTGTCCTACAATGACTGCAGGACCAAAGTATGGTTTGATCCTTCAAAAAACACTTCTTATTTTAGTTTCATTGCGATGTTGGATCTATATTTATATCAGATTAGCTAATTCATATTCCCTTTTTGGCTTGTCTGCAATTTATGTACTTCAATTGGTTTAAGGAAGTTTGACTTCTTGTTATAGGAAATACCGATACTGATTTTAGCGAATAAGACATACCGATCTGATAAGTAAAACCTGCCTGCTAAAAGTTATTTCATGGTTTAGTTTCTGTTAAGATTTTCAAATTTTTTGATGAAGGTTGAGATTAAACTGGTTTCCCATTTTCTATGTCAATCTTTGTTTTTTAGTGTCCACTTGTCGTATATGGTTAAGCAGATAAGTTAAATCGTGATAAAAAAACGTTTATGTGCGACGAGTATTTAATGTAACATAATCTACAGGTACGAGTATCGATGGGCTGACGGCGTTACTATCAAAAAACCAATAGAGGTATCTGCTCCAAAGTATGTCGAGTATTTGATGGATTGGATTGAATCTCAACTAGATGATGAAACAATATTCCCTCAAAGATTAGGTATGTTTGACATTTCGACAAAGCTGGTGGGCCACATAATATCCTTGATTAATTTTTTTCTAACTATATATTTGTCGTCTTTCGTTTTGCAGGGGCTCCTTTTCCACCCAATTTCAGAGATGTTGTTAAGACAATATTTAAGCGATTATTCCGCGTATATGCTCATATTTATCACTCACATTTTCAGAAGATTGTTAGTTTGAAGGAAGAAGCTCACTTGAATACTTGCTTCAAGCATTTTGTTTTATTTACTTGGGTAAGATGCTACAAAGATAAAAAGTCACATGTCTTGGATTCAACTTAAGTTTATTATCTGAGATGCGGACTTTCTTTTGTTGTAGGAATTCCGGTTGATCGAAAAAGCGGAGCTAGCGCCTCTTGAGGACCTTGTTGATTCTATTATACAATGATAGTGTTTTTTATTTTCCTTCTCTTTCCTTCATTTTGGAGAGGTTAGACAATGGAAGGTTGGGTATACATTTTTTTTGTGGGCTTATTATCCTGCCCTTGTAATATAACTTGCTAAATGGAAAAACTTTAGCCACTTTTTCGTGTTTGTGTCTGCATTGTTGCTATGGTTGCTGAATATTCTTGTGCATCAAGCTAAACCTACTTGTGCAGCGAGCCAAATAGTCGATGCATTGACGATTTGTATTTCGTATCAATTTTTAAGGTGGCATTATTGTGATTTTCTGGGATGAACAAGCCAGCAATTGTAGCTTTTATTCAAATTCAGTTTACTTATTAGACAGTTATTCAGTTTCTGTGTAAATGAATCTGCTTTAAAAACTGCTAAATATGTTGATGAAAGACAAATATAGAGCTCTAGATCAAATAAAAGACTAATGGTATGTTTGGATTAGCGGTGGAAAAATAGTGGACGTGCATTTGGACTAGAAGCTACGGTGGGACAGTTCTCAAACGTGTTATTGGCTTTGCAAACGCGTATCCAAACATAAGCCAAGTGCATTATTTGGCTCTAGATCAAGCACAAGTCTGATAAAAAATAGAGCTAAGAAATTTTATTATAAAATAGAGCAAAGAAATTTTTTGTAAAATAGATCAAAACTGTATTTAGTATAGTAATATTAAGAAAATTTTAATACAAGGATTTGTTCAAAAGGCTCAATTTTTTTTTAATAAAGCACACTACAACAAATTGAGTTTTTGCATTACATCATTGAAAACGATTTTTCTATAAAGATACGGGTCTTTTTCTAGGTATTTAAAACATATTTTTGGAATAAATTTATCGATTATCTCAGGACTTGTCAAGACATTCATAAAAATGTATATTGTTGAGAAAGCAAACAATTATTGTATAATGTTGGAATTATAAAATATTGGAATTATAAATTTGTATTTAGGAGTCAATTCATGTACCTAGGAGTCTATGCCTAGAAAATTACATACATGTATCTAGGAACTAGCAACATCCTTGAAAATCTTATCTTGTATTTACTCTCTAGTGTGTATATAATCAAATTACTTGAGTGCATTAGGAACTCAAGCATTTTACCAAATATTCAATTCTCTACATGGTATCAAGAGCTCTCGATCTTGAGAGACTTGCTTCCGCATAAACCCTAGCCGTCTTCATTTCGGTAAATCCTAAGTCACCTTCATCGTGACAATTTTTCCGCCTTCATTGCAGCCTTGTTACCCTTCATTGCAATTTTTTTTTTCTGCCTTCATTGCAGCCTTGTTACCCTTCATTGCAGCCTTGTTACACTGTCCGAAACACCTCACTCAATCCCCTCTTTATTTCTTTCATCTGTCAACCCTTCATTGCTGTCTTGTAGGCCCCTCTTGAGGAATATTTCATCTTCTTGTTATTTTTATTTTTAGCTTGCTTCTAATGGCTAAAAAAATTTATGCTGATTACTCTTTATCATTCACCGAGGATGAGGTGAATCATTTAAAGGTTATACTTGACTCTGTCAGTAAGCCTTTTGGTAGTTGTTCTCGACCGACGACCGGCTTGAGCGTATGCTCTCAATCCTTTAGTGTTTGCGATAAAATCCCTAAGAATGCTTGGATTTTGGACTCTGGTGCCACCGACCATATGACATTCAATCCCAGTTGGATTTCATCTTACACCTCCTCTGAGAAGAACCGTTATGTTACGGGTCTAATGGTTCTTATGCTCGTATTGATGGCTCTGGGAGTGTTAACTTGCAACCTTCACTTCAATTACAGGATGTGCTACATGTTCCCACACTCTCTCACAACCTAATATCTGTTCGTAAACTCACCCGTGATCAGAACTGTAAAGTAATATTTTTCACTTCTTATTGTGTTTTTCAGGATCTTACCACGGGGAAGACAATTGGAGTTGCTAAGGAAAAGGGAGGGTTGTACTACCTATCTAATGAACCAAATTGTTCGAAGGTGTTGGATTCCTACTTGCAGACTGAGTCTTCGGTGTCCTCTTCTCATTCCGCCGCACAAATTTGGCTTCAGCACAAACGTCTTGGTCATCCACCATTCTCTTTAGTTAAGTCTATGTTTCCTTCTTTATTTTTACATCATTCAGTTGAGTCTTTTAAATGTGACGTTTGTGAGTTAGCTAAACATCATCGTGTCTCTTTTACTCCTAGTTCCAATAGAAGTGTTGAACCTTTTGATCTCATACATTCTGATGTATGGGGACCAGCACCTATTTCTAATATTTCGGGTGCTAAATGGTTTGTATCATTTATTGATGATTGTACTCGAGCAACTTGGATTTTCTTGATGAAGGATAAATCAGAAACACCGGAATTGTTTATTAGTTTTTTAAATATGGTACAAACACAATTTGGCAAGGGGATTAAAAGAATCCGCTCTGACAATGGCAAAGAGTATGCCAATCACATCCTTTCAAATTTTACCAGTCAACGGGGAATAGTTCATGAATTTACATGTGTCGACACCCCACAACAAAATGGTGTTGCAGAAAGAAAGAATCGTCATTTACTTGAAGTTGCTCGAGCCATTCTCTTCCAAATGGCAGTTCCCAATTCATATTGGGGAGAAGCCGTTTTGACAGCTGCCTACTTGATTAATCGAGTTCCATCTCGCATGTTAGGTAATGTCAGTCCTGTTCAGTTTATGACTTCACGGTTTCCTTCTGTTTCTATTTTGCAGAGTCTCGAGTCTCGAGTATTTGGTTGTGTTGCCTTTGTCCATATCCATAAACAACACCGAAGTAAGTTGGACCCCCGTGCAGCCAGATGCATCTTTGTTGGCTATCCCCCAAACAAGAGAGGATACAAATGCTATCATCCTCGTAGTCGTAAGTACTTTGTCTCTAAAGATGTCACGTTTCATGAGAATTTAGCCTACTTCTCTCGTCCTCAGCTTCAGGAGGAGAGCATTCAGAATGTAGAATCTGATTCCGAATTTTTAGTCCTACCAGAGTTGCCCATGACTCCTCTCATAAGTCCTATTACTGGTCCTACAATTGAGTCTCCCGAGTCGGCTGTGAATCCTGTGTCAAGTCCTATTACTGATCCTCCTATTATTGATCCTGCTTCTCCAAATACAGAATCTGAGTCGCCTGCTTCTATTTTTGTCCCTCCTTTGTCGTCTGTTTTGCAGGAACCATCATCTTCTATACCAACAAAAACTAAGGCTGGTGAGCCAACCTTGGTGTATCAAAGAAGAAGTAAGCCCGACCTGCTCCAAACACAACTCCAATTGCCAGAACCGGAGGTAAGTGTTGAAACTCATAATCCTATTAGTGATTCCCATAGCTCTGACACTTGCGACACTAATACAGATGATTTGCCTATTGCTTTAAGGAAAGGGAAAAGGTCATGTGCCAAATACCCTATATCTCAATTTGTCTCCACTAAAAATCTTTCCTTGCAGCATCAAAGTTTTATTTCTGCAGTTGACTCTATGGTCATCCCATCATCTGTTCAAGAGGCATTGAAAGATAGAAATTGGGTCCAAGCCATGGATGAGGAAATGAAAGCTCTTGAAAAAAATGGAACTTGGGAGATTGTTGATAGACGGGAAGGCAAGAAACCCGTTGGTTGCAGGTGGATCTATACAGTCAAACACAAATCAGATGGTACTCTTGATCGTTACAAAGCCAGACTAGTAGCAAAAGGATACACACAAACATATGGCATAGATTATGAGGAAACCTTTGCTCCAGTTGCGAAAATGAACACTGTTCGAATCTTATTATCTCTTGCTGCTCACTATGGATGGGAATTACAACAATTTGATGTCAAAAATGCATTCTTGCATGGAAACTTAGAAGAAGAGGTGTACATGGAAATCCCGCCGGGATTTGGCCCTTCATGTGGATCCAACAAGGTGTGTCGATTGAGGAAAGCCTTATATGGGCTAAAACAATCTCCTAGAGCATGGTTTGGAAGATTCACAAAAGCAATGGTGTACTTAGGCTACAAGCAGAGTCAAGGAGATCACACTCTTTTCTTTAAGCACTCGCATGAAGGAAAACTGACTATCCTTCTTGTTTATGTTGATGATATTATTATTACAGGAGATGATCAGGCAGAGAAACAATTGCTAAAGGAAAAACTATCGGCAGAATTCGAGATGAAGGACCTTGGACAACTCAAGTATTTTTTGGGAATTGAGGTTGCTTACTCAAACCAAGGCATTTTCATATCTCAAAGGAAGTATATACTCGATCTCTTGCAGGAAACTGGGAAACTAGGATGCAAACCTTCAAATGTTCCCATAGAGCAAAACCACAAGTTGAGCCTTGAAGAAGAAAGTGCCAAAGTTGACAGAGTCCAATATCAGAGGTTGGTAGGGAAGTTGATTTACTTGGCACACACTAGGCCTGACTTGGCTTATGCAGTCAGTGTAGTGAGTCAATTTATGCATGACCCAAGAATGCGACACTTACAATCTGTTGATCGCATCTTGCAATACCTCAAGGCTACTCCAGGAAGAGGACTATTGTTCAAAAGAGGTGGAAGTTTAACTATAGAAGCCTACACCGATGCTGACTATGCAGGATCAATTAGTGATAGAAGATCCACTTCGGGTTTTTGCACCCTCTTGTGTGGGAACCTTGTCACATGGAGAAGTAAGAAACAAAATGTAGTGGCTCGATCAAGCGCTGAGGCAGAATTTCGAGCTTTGGCTCAAGGAATTTGTGAGTTACTTTGGATGAGGATCATTCTAAATGATCTGAAAATACAATGTGAAGGGCCTATGAAGTTGTTCTGTGACAACAAGTCAACAATCAGTATTGCTCATAATCCTGTTCAGCATGACAGGACCAAACACATTGAGATTGACCGTCATTTCATCAAGGAAAAACTAGACAGTGGTTTAATAGCTACATCCTACATTCCTTCTAAGCATCAACTAGCAGATGTGTTAACAAAAGGCTTGCCACCTGATCGTTTCAATCAATTGACTTGCAAGCTGGGAATGATTGATATCCATTCACCAGCTTGAGGGGGAGTGTTGGAATTATAAAATATTGGAATTATAAATTTGTATTTAGGAGTCAATTCATGTACCTAGGAGTCTATGCCTAGAAAATTACATACATGTATCTAGGAACTAGCAACATCCTTGAAAATCTTATCTTGTATTTACTCTCTAGTGTGTATATAATCAAATTACTTGAGTGCATTAGGAACTCAAGCATTTTACCAAATATTCAATTCTCTACATATAATATTATGCTATTTTAATTAAAATTTGTAAATCTCTTTTTCTAGGTATTTAAAACATATTTTTGGAATAAAAATTTATCGATTATCTCAGGACTTGTCAAGACATTCATAAAAATGTATACTGTTGAGAAAGCAAACAATTATTGTATAATATTATGCTATTTTAATTAAAATTTGTAAATCTTAATATAATTTCAAACGAAAAAATTGGCTAGGGTCTGTTTGATAAAAATAGTGGTTGACTGATTAGTTGCTAGCTTATAGTTTATGGCTAGGCATGGCAACGGGGCGGGTCGGGGACAGTTTTTACCTCCCCCAAACCCAAACCCGAATCCCCAATCAATCCCCGTTACCCGCCCCAAACCCAAACGGGGATGGGGAATTAAAACCCAAACCCGTCCTTAACGGGTTCGGGTATCCCCGCCCCGCCACCATGTATTTCGTAAAGTCAATTTTTTTAATGAAAATATTTACTTTTTCAAAAATCAAATTACATTATAAATAATAAAATAAAACAATCTCAAAAAATTTCATACATATATTTCAAATATTTAAAATAATAAATATAAATAATAATGTACATATTGAAATAAACGGGGCGGGTTCGGGGTGGGTACTAGTGTCCCCATTACCCGACCCATCCCCATGTTTTCTAATCGGGGAAAACCCAAACCCGAACCCAAACCCAGTCAAAGCGGGTTTTCCCCATCAACTTCGGGGCGGGTTCGGGTAGGTACCCGTGGGTCTGGGTTTTATTGCCATGTCTATTTATGGCTGATGACTGATAGCTTATAATTTATAGCTGATGGTTGAGACTAATAGCTGATAAGCTATTTGAAGTGTTTGGTAAAATTAGCAGTTCAACTAACTTATAAATGTAAAATGACATAAAAGTTATTCAATATATGATTATTTTATTTTAAATAAAAATAAATTATAAAGTATAAAAATGGGTTTTTGTTAAAATAATAAAGATAAAAAAGGAAGAAAAAAATGATAAGTTATAAGCTATAAGCTAAAACACTATTTGAAATAGCGTCAGAAAAATAAGCTATAAGCTCATGATGACAACACTGTTATCAAACGGGTCTAAATTGTAATTTGAGCTTATAAGCTATAAGTCATAAACTATAAACTCAAAAATTTGTCTTACAACCAGACTCCTAGTATTAAAAATAAATAATTGATTTGTCGGCAAATACTGATTCAAGTTATAGAAGTTGATATTTCGATATTTCTAGCGATTGTTACCACTTCTTCTCCCTAAAAAGATTAACTAACTACATCCCAATTTTATTAGCAAGACCTAACATTGACATATTTTTCATTTTGCAACACTTCCTCTTGGTATAAATAAATAAACGGCTTCTCTAATTCCCTAACAATTTGATTTTTATTATTGAATTATCTATTTATAATAATAAATCGTTTCTTTGTTATAATGTTTGTCTTTTCAAAATAATAAAGTTTCTAGAATAATTAGTCTGTTTAATGAAATATTGAGTGTGACTTAATCATGAGATTTCACTAACCATAAAGACATCATTCTTAAAGTATTTGTAGTCGAGTTTTACTGTAAAGTGGAATAACATTAAAATGTTGAGTCTATTATGTGGATAGATTGGTGATCACATCTCATAAATCATGGATAAATAGTTATCAAGTCTTCACATAGGTATGTATATTTGGAGTAATATATACATTGGATCGACATGTTATGAGAATATTACATAAAATGCCATGTAAGTGTCATAAGTTATTCTCATGGTGATAATGGTGTATATCACACTTCTACTTGAAATCACTATGGATCTGAGATGTGGATCCGAATATTTTATTTTCGATCAAACAGTATTTGTAATAGGATAATCATAAAGATGGTTGATGGGTACTCTACAAATCATGTTGAAGGACATGAGTGGCCTAGATGAAATTTTATCATCCTACGTAACGGGATAAATGTCTAAGAGTTCAATATTGAACTCAATATTGAACTGGACAAGGGTGACACAGTTTATGCCTTATGCCCAATATAGACATAAAGGAAAAGGATGATTATACACATAAATATTATCACATAAAATTTTTGTCATATCACTTGACATTTTCGTTACTTGATTAGCACTGGTGCGTTGTTAGATATCACTTACTGTTTATTATATTAAGTGGCTGAATTAGTTTAATTGTTAATGTTATGAGAACCTACATGGTCACACACATTAAAACAATTTGATGAGATATAAAATGAATTAGTGGAGCTTGTTTGGTTGTACGGTCTTGGAATGCACTAGTGTTAATAAGATAAACGCAGTACACTATAAGGTAAATATGCTTAAGTGTAATATGGAACACCTTAAGTAGTGCACTTAAGTGGGCTTGTTGTGATTGCATCTATCACAAGCGGTTTTATAGATAAAAAATTTGTGCAAAGTTTTCTCACTTGATGAAATCAGGTTTGTGAAACCCCAACTGTATTTTCCCTCTTTCTCAAAGTCATCATTCGTAATAGTTAGCATTGAAATTGAAGGCTCTCTGTTCACGTGGGATGAGTAGTGTCATTGTTGTTTAGTGCTCGTGTTCGTTCTTTCGATTTTGCATCAATAGTTAATCACCATAAGAGGTATTCAATTTATCACTGATCATGATCATTCGTAAGGATCAATTTATGGAACAGTTTTATTTTTCAATGTATTTTATATAGTGATTTCCCTTAAGTGGTATTGGAGCCACTTGTGAAACCATGTATCTGATATGTGTATATTTTATGTGCTTTTATGTCTTAACTCGATTAAAACATAAATAATAAATTAAATATTAGCATTGTGTGTTTTTATAATTTGGTTGTTCGATGTGCTTCAGAATCTGACGTTTGTATGGTGAAACAATGATACTTCAATCATCCATAAGTGATACAAATATGATAGATCCGTTTATATATGATACAATTAATTTTGGTGCGACATTATTGTATTTGATTGATACATTGTTTTGTTTATACCAGTCGATTAATGTAATGATTATTATTCATTTAAATTATCAATGTGCATTTTGCTTCAAACTTCGATATTTGCATGGTGAAGCAATGTCATTTTAACTAGTCGTATTTAATAACTGGGCATTATTTTTTTACCGATGTGAACGTATTGCATTAGGGTTTATGACGGTGCAAAATTTTAGATTTCATGAGTTAATTGTTGTATTTTCAAAATGTCTAACCTGATCGGTCAAAGCACAAATAATTCTTTCATTCACCTGATCTAGAATTGTACATTTAACATTTTAAGAAATTCAGATATCACTCCATACCATGAAAAGTATAACAAATTGGCATATAGTTCTTATCTAGAGGAGTTTATCATAACAATATAAGCATCCATTATTCTTTTTAATATCAAACTATCTTTGAACATTTTCCATCTTTACCCTTTATTTGTTTGATCCCTACTGCAAGTTTAAGTCAAATTCTGACATTCTTTGTGATGTTGATACCTGCAAAGTAATGCGTATGAAGTAGGAAACACCTTCACAACCAAATTTATTAATATGGTATCACGGTCGCTGTCAATGACCTTCAATGTGTTTTGTCCGACATACTTCTAAAGGTCAAGTAATATTGTCATCCTTTTTGCTTTTGAAAAATGCAAACCTAACAAAATAAGTCTTTTCGATAGAGGTAACACCAACACTTTTTAATAGTGGAAGCTTGTAATTGTTGGTCTTATATGTTGCTTCAATAATGAGTACAGTGAGAAATGTGTTGAACAACTTTATAGAATTAGAACGAGTCCAAAATACATCTCAAATGATTTATCCATCCCCGCACACTCGGTACCTAGATACTTAATGGTTATCATCTAGAACTTTCAACAATTGTTGTCTTTCAGTTCTACCCCCTCTTATCGCCTTGCTGTTTCGGACATGAACATTGTATATTTGCTTGATATTTGAGATATTTTCGAGTTTACGTTTCAAAGTTGCAATTATGTTTTTGGGCTGAACCATGTTCAATTTCAAGTTAGAAACTATTTCGTTCTCTTTGGGCATAAAGCGACATGCAATGAGATGTTCGAATAACTTGTCACACATGTCATGATTATGTGTACCACACACCTTAATGTCATAAATGCAAGAATTCTATATTAACCATTATCAGACGCACCTTAAATATCCCTTTATTATTTTTTAAAATATATCCACACACCTTAAAAGGACACTCACATTTCCTCAAACCCGTGTTATCTCACTTCAACTTCAGGAGAGGAGTTGTGTACTTGCCATTTTTTTCGCATCTCAATGTCACAAATGCAAGACTTCTATATTAACCATTATCCGACGTCCTGATTACAATGACAAATCCCAATTTGGTTATCTCCTTGCGGGTCCATTGGAGCATGTGATCACGGACATAAAACTCATGTCCAATTGTAAATTAGTTGCCAACATCTACCTTGACATTAACAAGTTTGGCATTCATAAACACAACGGGTTTGGGGAAAACATCAGAGTGCACTATATCCAAGGCTAATCATAACATAAAATATTCAAAAAAAAATAGACAAATTTGAATTCTAGACTAATCCGGAAATACACTTTTGTACCCATTCGCCTAGAATCCGAAAATGTATTTCCGGATGTAAAGTTCACTTCTTCGGCTCAAAAACCAGATTAATGTAAGCAATGTGGAAGGAAATACATGAACTTTATCTTAAATTCTAGTTTTTTTCCTCCTTTTGATGTGATAAAACACAAGAATGTTATTTTGGAGCGCAAAGTTTAATTGACAATGGAATGATGCTTTTTAAGGGTTTTGAAAGAAAAATGGTCTTTGATCGTGAGGAAGAACATGTAAGGTCTTATTTTATTAAGTTTCCCGCTTGACAATTATGAAAATTTATTTTCGAAATTGTCACTGACATGCAAAGGCGGTCTTTTTTAAAATTTTCGCTTCACATTTTTGGAAGTATACATTTGAATTTGTCACTAAGTTGTTACATTAGTAAAATCCTTGATGTTGTGGGTCAGGAGATATATTTTCGAACTAAATTTTGGAGAAAAATATGGGGTGTGTCTCACCTACGACGTGTTTTGGTGTGAAAATGGTGCATCCAAAAAAACACTTCCGTATTCACAAGGACTTTTTCGAGTTTCCATAATGTCTTTCTCAACCACAAGAATGGGAGAAGGTGAGAAACTATCCCCAATAAGGGTGTTCATTGGTTCGAGAAAATATGAACCAAACCAAAATATGAACCAAACCATAGTGTTTGGATTGAACATATTTTCAATTTGGGCAAGAACCGAACCAAACTAATTAAATATGATGACAATTGATTCGAGCATCAAATTTTTCAATTTTTTACCCGCAAACTTGTCTACCCCGAACCAACCATAAGTAATTGTCCTGAAAATTACTACCAAACATTCAAACTCAAGAAAAAAAGTGAAATGCCGTCTGTGGATAAATTATGCTATTTTAATTTGTTATTAGAAAATTGGTAGTGTATTATGCTAACCGAGCATAGAGTTATGAAACAGACTCATGATCATACTCAAGTGACTAATTATAGATTCAAAAGTTTTAATCTTAGAAGTTTTTCTTGTTAGATATTTTTGAATCTATTATGAAAAATTGCTAGTCTAGTATTTATAATATAATTGAACACTATTAAAATTATATATTTTTTATATTATTATGAAAAATTCATTTCATAAATAAGTTTTTTTTTTTCAAATATCTTTGTAATTTTTTAATCTACCCCATCAATCCAACCCAAACCAACATGTTGTTTGATGGTTCAGTTTGGTTTGATCTTTATCGCGAAAATTTGAAAATCCAATCCAAATTAATCAATATATATAATTTCAATCGGTTTAAATAAACTGACCCACGAACACCCCCAATCCCAAAATTTTCCTCCATAATAACATCAATCCATTTTAAACACATCCCTTAAGACACATTCTCAATCACCAAATTATGTGCAATCTGTTATAATAATAATTACTATTTTGAAATATATTGTGATTCGTGAATATCTTTTATCTACAAAATTGTCAACTTAGCATAGTAACTTAAACTATTACATCTACAATCAGAATGATATAAATAGCATACTATGGGTTCATGTAAGAACACAACAATTATCCAAGTGAAATAAATTACTCCCACACTCTCTTTTACATCTCTATTTTTATAGTTTGATCATAATATTCGGTTTTTCTTAACACGTTATCACCATGAACGTTTCTATTAGAAGTGTTTACTACACTAGGTATATATTCTATATTTATCTCTTTAATCTTTTTATAATTTTTATTTTTCACCGATTATAGAAAACTGACAACTAGTCAAGTGATTTATAACTAAAGTGACTATTATCGTTATTACTTTACTCGTTGTTATAGAAAACTAGCAACTTGTCAAGTGCTCTACAATAAGTCTGATTTTTTTTTTTATTATAAATTTTGTGTGGAGGTATAAAACCCCATCTGCAATTACTAACATTTATATTTATGCAATTGCTAACTTTTATATTCAGTGGAGGTTTAAAAACCACCATATGCTGTTACTAACTTTTATATTTTAGTGGATGTTTATAACCCCATTTGCAGTTACTAACTTTTATATTTAATGGAAGTTTGAGACTCCTAATACAAATACTAACTTTTATATTTTAGTGGAGGTCTATACCCCATTTGCATGTATTAACTTTTATATTAAATGGAAGTCTGGGACTCCATATGCAAATATTCTTTTATATTCAGTGGAGGTCTAAAATCTCATATGTATATACTAATTTTTATCATATGTGTTCATTTACCTTATATGTTATAGATTATAGTTATCTCTAACACTTATAACTACTATATGATATTTAACACACTTAAAATTTGGCTAGATATTTTTTTATCACACTTAACTTTTTTTTCTTTTTCTTTTTTCTCCCCAACGGTAATATAACGACCATTTTTTTCAAAATTACCTTTATAAATACTTCTACTTCTTTCGTAACTTTCACACCATTCTCAAAATATTTACCTATATTTTTTTTCCAAATGGCTAAATTTCTTATTTTGTTCTTCACTCTACTTGTAATTATGTTGTTTGTTATCGGTATTATCAAGCGTGAAGAATTAGGTAATTATTTTGTAGCTTTAATGAAATTATTGTTTTACCATTACTAATCTTAGCTTGGGTTGTTAGTAAAGGTTTTTGAATAATATGTAGTCATAAATTTTGTAATTGAATAAATTGATATTTCTTTTAGTTTTTAAATATTGATTATGTTCATCTGAATTATAGATATAATCATGTCAAATCTTAAGCATTAATTCAAAATTCTAAGCATAAGTGGGGACAACTTCATAATCTGGAACAATAATTTAATAGAGTATCTTACGTGTAAGGGACTTAACAAAATCCTTGAAAGAGACAATTATGGAAAATCGACAGATGACCCAGATGAAATGGAAAAGAGAAAGTCAAAAGTAAACAGAATAATCAAGCATTATCTTGATGATAGATTGCAAACAGAATATTCAAATGCTAAAGATCCCGAGATTTTGGGGGACAACATTAAAGCAAGATTTGTCCATCAAAAGAAAGTCATGTTACCTTCATTAATGGATCAGTGGAACAAGTTAAGATTCTAAGATTATAAAACTGTCATTGCATATAATTCTGCTATGCACCAGATTATATCACAACTAGAATTTTGTGGCAAAATTATAACTGAAAAAGAAAAGTTGGAAAAAACTTTTTCGACTTTCCATGCATCCCAAGTATTATGCAACAACAATATAGAATGAGCGAATACACTGAGTATTCTGATTTAGTTGCAGCCCTTCTAGTGGCAAAACAAAATAACGAGTTCCTTATAAAAAACCACCAGGAACGACCCACAAGAATAATGCCATATCCTGAAACTAATGCCATGAACTTTAATCGTGGGCGTGGTGGCTTTAATCGTCTTAAGAGACGTGGTGGTCATGTTCATTTTGATGGTAATAATGGTCATGCTCATTTTGATGGTCACAATCAAGGAGGATGTCATAGTCGAAAATTTTTCTACGGCCGAAACCATTTTCGTTGTAGAAGACGTGGACTAGGTCATGTGAATAATTATAGATCCCCCGGATATGACCAAAATAATTGGAATCGCAAAGTAAAGGGTAAGTATATCCAAGAAGGTCCCTCAAGGAATTATGAGGATATATGCTACAAACGCGGAAAGAAAGGCCACTAGTATAAGGTGTGTAGAACACCAGAACATTTATGTAAAAGACAAATGACATATGTTAAAGAAAGGGGAAAAAAGTGAATTTTAATGAGATTGAACCCAGAAATGATAATACCTATTTTGAGACTGCTGACTTTGTTGGAGGTGAAATAGATTAAGTAACTATTTAAAAATAAGTATTTGAATAATGTTTGGTGTGCTTTTTTTATATTTGAAATATGTATCAATGTTGAAAGTATATTGGAGTACTTTTTAATTATCGTTTCCACATGGATTGATGAGATATTACCGTCATTCTACAGTTTACAGTATCGTGAGCTAGAGTTTACTTTGGGTTTTATTTTGTCAAAGTTCATTCACAAGTTTTTAGTAGCAAAGAGTAAATAAAGGAAAGTTTTAAGGTTTTAAAAAATGTATCAAGACTTGATTTCATCAACCTAATTTGTATGTCTTCCAATAATCATGCATATCAACTCATTATCAACAATATTATCACGTATCGTTCGTCTATATTGTCCGTGTCCGAAACGGTATAGCAAGTTTTACTGTGTTGTTCAACCAACGATTTCTCAACCGATCAAACAACACAAATAACATTTATAAACCGATACAAAGTGAATAACAAACACTAAATCCATATCTAGACTTATTCTTTGATAGATGATAAATTTAGGTCAAGATATAAAAGTTGTATTTCACAAACATTTAAACCATAGAAATCCAAGATAAAGCAAACGATATCATCTATCTTGATTAATAACTTGTTCATACACAATGATCAAAAGAAAAACATACAAAATAAAGGAAGATTACATCTTCTCTCCAAGCTCTAAGTTCCTAATCAAAATGGCATAGCCTGAAATAAAATTGTGAATACAAGATTACACTCAAAGATGTTTTTGATTCATGGCAAATTCAAATAAGCATTCAAACAACAAGACGGAAGCAGAAAACTCAAAGAAAAGCAAGCATTGATCACTCATGATAGAATAGGTTGAATCAACACAAGCAAAACAAGAAGAATGCAGAAAAGCAGCAGTTAGGTCGACCTACCATCAACCCAGGTCGACCTAAAATGGAGAAAAATTCATATACTCCTGCTAGGTCGACTCACACATCATTTAGGTCGACCTAAATTGATGAATTTTACATACCAGCCTGTTAGGTCGACCTACACAACAACTAGGTCGACCTAATCTGAGAAAATGTTCCCAGAACGCATCAGAAGAGGATTCTGGTCGACCTACTCCTTCAACAGGTCGACCTAACTGGGAGCAAACTTCAGCAAGCACTGCTAGGTCGACCTAACCCCTACAAGAGGTCGACCTAACTGATCAAGAAAGTCCAAAAATCAGTTTTTCTTGGTTCCAACTGTTATGCAATCATATATATTGTGCAAGGGTAATTATTCAAGGTAACACCAACGACTGAAAGATACACAAACGCTTCTCATCTTCGTTCTTCATCATCTCCAACACAATTACACATAATCATTCTTGCGTTGCGGGTTAGTGATGAGTTCGATAACGTCCATGGAACGGAATTGAAGATTCCTAGTGGGTGAAGGTTTGTGGGGTTTGTTGGTGAATAAAATCTGCGGGTTTTGTCCTCCACGACGGGTGGTTCTTGGGGGTTTTTATCAAGAGGCGTTCATTGAGGATTCGGCTGAGTGTAACGATTGAGGAACGGGGAGTTCAAGGAATCAAGACACTGCAGAAGGGAATCAAAGTGAAGCTCTTGGATAACCTTGATCTTGCTCAAGATTAAGGGGGAAGAAGATTCAAAGGATCGACATAATTGGTTTATCGTTTATCGCTTTGTTATCTTCTTTGTATATACTACTTTCAACATTAATGAAAGATTACCCAATTTCAATTTGGAATTGGGGGCAGACGTAGTCGTAGCGAGGACGATCGACAAACTGCCTAAATAAATATCGTGTTCTTGTCGCTTTTACCTTTTCATTTACTTTCTGTTCATATTTGGTTATAATAGCAAATTGATCAACGATTCGAGTGTTAAGATTGTGAATTAAGTACTTACATAAACATCACAATCCACCACACATTGAATTACCTTCAATTTGATCATTATCACCAAGTGTTTGTATATTTGTTTCTATCACTATTACTGCATTGCAAACATTGTCCATCATACAAAAAGTTAATCTGATTTTCAATAAGAGAAACGCCTTGATTCTGCAACATATACTCTCATCATTCAACTCAAGTCTTTGACTGGTTTTTTAAAACACATATATAATCTTTTCGATAGTGGTTCGGAATAGACGCGAGTCGATTCAGAAACACTTCCGCTGAAAAGTCGTTTAAATCCGTAAAACTGTGTACGATCTATTCACCCCCCCCCCCTCTAGATCCTAAGGCCAGCGTCTAACAAGTGGCATCAAGAGCTCTGGTTTATTCCGTGCTACGTGAAACACTTATTGGAAAGATGGCTTCCGGACCTAAAGGGGCTCATAATAGAGCTCCAGTTTTCAACGGTGAAAACTATGGCTATTGGAAGGATTGTATGTGTGTCCATATCAATGCAATTGATAGGAACATCTGGACAGCTATTGTCAATGGTCCCTTTCAGATCACCATGACAAATGCAGCTGGTGCAGTTGTTCCAAAACCAGAAAATACTTGGGATGCTGAAGATGAAAAGAGATATGCATACGATTGGAAAGCGAGAAACATTCTAATCTCAGCTCTAGGAGTTGATGAATACTATCGCGTTTCCCATTGTAGATCAGCTAAAGCTATGTGGGACACATTGCAAGTTGCCCACGAGGGAACGGATGATGTCAAACTAGCTAGGATCAATACGTTAACTCAAAAGTTCGAACTCTTCCACATGGAAGATGGTGAATCCATCGAAAACATGCAGAAGAGATTCGTTCATCTGAAAAATCGGTTAAATTCTCTTGATAGACCTGTTTCCAATGCAGTTGCTACTAACAAAATCTTAAGATGTTTGAACAGGGAATGGCAACCCAAAGTTACAGCAATAAAGGAAGCAAATGATCTAAACACTCTAGACATCACAACTCTATTTGGTAAACTAGAGGAACATGAACAACACCTTAAATGCCTTGACATGCATGAGAAAAGGACAAAGAAAGAAAAGAACATGGAGAAAGAGGTAGAGAAGAAGTCAATAGCTCTAAAAGCTTCGAGCTCCAAGACCTCAAAACGAGAGCCAAAGGATAGTGACACAAGTGATGACGAAGACTCCGATGATGAGGAAATGGGACTGTTTGTGCGAAGATACAACAAATATCTAAAGAAAAATGGAGCAAAACATTCTAACAAAGGCTTGATCAACTATAGAAAGCAATCAAACATGTTCAAACAAGATGACGACAACAAGGGAAAAATCAAAGGTCTTTGCTTCAATTGTGGGAAAGCCGGTCACTACAAACCGGATTGTCCATACCTTAAGAAAGAAAAGGAGAAGAACCAAAGCAAAGGTCATAACAAATCTAAAAGAGCCTACATAGCATGGGAAAGTGATTCATCTAGTGAAAGCTCATCAAGCGATGAAGAAGAATCAGCAAATCTTTGTTTCATGGCTCATCAAAACAAGAAAAAGAAAGCTGTAAGTCATCTTAAACCTGAACTCGTAGATAAGGTATCTCATTCTCAACTAAAACTTGCTTTTGAAGAATTACATAGAGATGCAATTAAAGCTTTCAAACTTTTGGCTTCAAATAAGAAAATATTTTCATATCTTGAATCAAAAGTTGAGAAGACCGAAAAGGATATGGAAGCTTTAAAACAATCTATGCTAGACATTCAAAAGGACAAAGTTGAAAGAGATCCTACATCATGGTTTGGTTGTGAGACATGTCACATTTGGCAAAAAGAAGTAAGAGATCTAAAAGCCAAGTTAGACAAGGCTCTACAACCAAAAGTGACTTTTTCGGTTGATCCAAATAAGTTCAAAAGATCGTATACTCCTTTATATAGTAAATACACTTTTGTACCAAAAGTATCAACTAGCAAAACTTCATATTCTCATCATATTACCTGTCATTATTGTTGCAAAAAGGGACATACCATTGAAAAATGCAAATTTAGGAGAATTTTAGTTCCTAAAGGAGTATTTCAATGGTTGCCTAAGTGCAACAAATTGTGTACTCACTACCTAGGACCCAATGAAGATTGGGGACCTTCCACTCTAATTTAATTTTGCAGGAAAAGTGTCTTGACATCGCCGAAAGGTGGTGGTTCCTTGACAGCTGGTGCTCAAGACACATAAAGAAAGACATACCTCTCTTGGTATGTCATCTATAAAGACAGATTGAAGAACCATACTTGGCAGAGGAATGTAGGTGACCTGGCCATCACAAATGTATGAGATACATCACAAATACAGTTATCCCGAAAAACACATAGGACGCATTACTTGATGTGAAAATTAGCAAGTTGCATTGCAGAGAGAATTTAAACCTATTCTTAGCAGAATATTGTTTGGGACTATGTCCCGCATCCGGGAGAACATCAAGTAATCGATACTAGATGAGTTTTTCGCAAAAATCAAGCAAAAATCAACCTGTGAAACATTCCATCAAAACAAGTCATCATCAAATCTAGGAGTATGGCACACTGACAAGAAGACTCCACACAATGATGACAAAACACCTACATATTGAGAAAGCGGTAACATGTTTATTGTTCACTTCCAAAAATTTTATTGATGCTATAATATGCTATCAATTAACATGCTTATAGTGACTTCATGTGCTCTTATCTACTCTTCTCAAATACTTATGTATATGTGTTCATCATTTTCATTCATAACATACAATGTTTGTGCATTCAAGCAAATGACAAAACAAAAATACATCATATAGAAACATTTCTAAGGCATTTTCATCATTTAAGGAAACTTAGGTCGACCTACTCTGTATTTGAGTCGACCTACATAAGAAGCTTCTTTACAGAAACTAAAAAGGTCCAGTTGCGTCGACCTACTCACAATTTAGGTCGACCTGAATTGGTCATTTTTCATGTTACTTCTGTTAGGTCGACCCAGCCACACTTTAGGTCGACCTACTGCGTTAAGTTTTCCAAATTTGGGTCTGTTAGATCGACCCGACCCACTCTCATTCATTCAAAACATTCCATTCTTGCATTCCCTCTCATTCTCATCACATTTGGTACGGCTAACCCTAATTCCTCAAACTCAAAATTGTCCAAAAATTCATCCCTCTCACACAAAGCATCTCCAACCATGCCTCCAAAATCAAGAAAAGGAAAGGAAATTGCTTCCAGTTCATCATCTCAACCGGTAAGTGCTCTTGTTCATCCTGACTGTAGAGAAAATTTTGAGAAGTGGCAGATGAAAAGAAAAATTGTTAAGCAATATACTTATGATCCAAATCTTGTCGAAAACATGCATATCCCTGATGTCACTGCGTTAATTGAACATCAAAATATTCATCCCTTAGTGCAATGTGATACCCCGTACTGTGAAAATACCGTCAGGGCTTTCTATGCAGGATTTACAAAAGGGGATGGTTGTAATTTCCGTTTCAAAATGGGATCTAGGTCGCATGTTGTTGACAAACGGGTTTGGATTAGTATCTTTGGTCTGAAAATTGTAGGTGATGAACTCCGTATGGTAGACGGGGATGTACCGGGAAACTATGACCATGAGGCCTACATGAAGTCTATCCTCAAAGACCTTTCCGTATTTGACAGATCTAATGAAACAATAACAGCCGGTCATTTGAAGCGAGATCCTAGGCTCTTGAATTGGGTAATCTCAAGAATCATTCGACCAAGGGCAGGAGGATATTCGAGAATTGAAAGGAATGAAGTGGTGCTCATGTATCTGCTGCAAAATAGAACGCGTTTACACTGGCCTCACTTCCTAGCTGCTAAGTTTCATGAGGTCAAACAGAAAACTACAGCCCTGTGTTATGGATCTATCATTCAAACAATTGTTAATCACTTTGGTATGCGACTTGATCACTTACACTACACTCGCATACATCAATCCCAAGAATTCTCACAAACCACCTTGACTCTTATGGGATATCATTGGAATCCTGTTAGGAAAACCTATTATCTCATTCAAAAGGGAACAGGGAAGGTTATCTACAACTATGATGATCCCACGGAGTTTGGAAACAATGTAGGAAATGAGGAAGAGGGAAATGATCAAGAAATAGCAAATGATGAGGATCAAACCATGGAAGACATAGCTCATGACACGGATCCAAATTGGCAATATGTTCCGTCTCAAGAGGAATAAATTCCTTGGGGATACACTGCTCCGCCTCCTCCTGATCAATCCAACATAATATCTATGCTTGAAGCTATGCAACTTCAACAACAGCAGAACTTTGAAACTCAACAGCTTCAATTTCAAACAATGCAGCAGCTTCAACAAGATAGATATGAGGAACAACAACGTCAATATCAATCGTTGTACGGCTTGGTTCAGGAACAAAAGAACGATTTTGAGACGTTTGCATCCAACTCCGTATTGAGGCAGAATCAGTTTGAGGAAACGGCATTGCATCGCCATGCTAACATAAGCCAAAGCTTCAACACTCTTAACATGTCTGTGCTGGATTTGTTGGAACAGGTTGAAGAAGATCGACCTCATACATTTCAAAGAGGAAGAGGAAGAAGGGGCAGGCGTTAGGACATGTTGTTTATCATATCATCATTTCATTGCATTTCATGTCATTAAGTTTTTTTTGTTAAAAACATTATATGATGTAGTACTCTCTGTCTTCTTTTATTAATCTCTTGAACTACTATGTATGTTGTTGGTTTTCTTTAAAACATGTTTAGTTCTTATGATTTCACCATTTACATGTTATCTATCTCTATGACTACCGGTATTCTTTATTTCACTTGTTACTCTCCTACTCTGTTTTCTTTGTCTCTCTTTTTGATGTTGTCAAAGGGGGAGATAGATACAATAGATGCTGAGTGTACGGGGGAGCTTTGTGGAGAGATTGCTTGGTTGAGAAATAGATGCTGGATGTACGGGGGAGCTTTGTTGAGTCTTTATCACTTACTACCAAAGCTTAGACGAATGGTTTGCCATCATCAAAAAGGGGGAGTATGTGAATACAAGATTACACTCAAAGATGTTTTTGATTCATGGCAAATTCAAATAAGCATTCAAACAACAAGACGGAAGCAGAAAACTCAAAGAAAAGCAAGCATTGATCACTCATGATAGAATAGGTTGAATCAACACAAGCAAAACAAGAAGAATGCAGAAAAGCAGCAGTTAGGTCGACCTACCATCAACCCAGGTCGACCTAAAATGGAGAAAAATTCATATACTCCTGCTAGGTCGACTCACACATCATTTAGGTCGACCTAAATTGATGAATTTTGCATACCAGCCTGTTAGGTCGACCTACACAACAACTAGGTCGACCTAATCTGAGAAAATGTTCCCAGAACGCATCAGAAGAGGATTCTGGTCGACCTACTCCTTCAACAGGTCGACCTAACTGGGAGCAAACTTCAGCAAGCACTGCTAGGTCGACCTAACCCCTACAAGAGGTCGACCTAACTGATCAAGAAAGTCCAAAAATCAGTTTTTCTTGGTTCCAACTGTTATGCAATCATATATATTGTGCAAGGGTAATTATTCAAGGTAACACCAACGACTGAAAGATACACAAACGCTTCTCATCTTCGTTCTTCATCATCTCCAACACAATTACACATAATCATTCTTGCGTTACGGGTTAGTGATGAGTTTGATAACGTCCATGGAACGGAATTGAAGATTCCTAGTGGGTGAAGGTTTGTGGGGTTTGTTGGTGAATAAAATCTGCGGGTTTTGTCCTCCACGACGGGTGGTTCTTGGGGGTTTTTATCAAGAGGCGTTCATTGAGGATTCGGCTGAGTGTAACGATTGAGGAACGGGGAGTTCAAGGAATCAAGACACTGCAGAAGGGAATCAAAGTGAAGCTCTTGGATAACCTTGATCTTGCTCAAGATTAAGGGGGAAGAAGATTCAAAGGATCGACATAATTGGTTTATCGTTTATCGCTTTGTTATCTTCTTTGTATATACTACTTTCAACATTAATGAAAGATTACCCAATTTCAATTTGGAATTGGGGGCAGACGTAGTCGTAGCGAGGACGATCGACGAACTGCCTAAACAAATATCGTGTTCTTGTCGCTTTTACCTTTTCATTTACTTTCTGTTCATATTTGGTTATAATAGCAAATTGATCAACGATTCGAGTGTTAAGATTGTGAATTAAGTACTTACATAAACATCACAATCCACCACACATTGAATTACCTTCAATTTGATCATTATCACCAAGTGTTTGTATATTTGTTTCTATCACTATTACTGCATTGCAAACATTGTCCATCATACAAAAAGTTAATCTGATTTTCAATAAGAGAAACGCCTTGATTCTGCAACATATACTCTCATCATTCAACTCAAGTCTTTGACTGGTTTTTTAAAACACATATATAATCTTTTCGATAGTGGTTCGGAATAGACGCGAGTCGATTCAGAAACACTTCCGCTGAAAAGTCGTTTAAATCCGTAAAACTGTGTACGATCTATTCACCCCCCCTCTAGATCCTAAGGCCAGCGTCTAACAAAAATTACCTAAAAAAGTAGATGAATATAAAATATAAACTTGATTAAATAAACTATAAATATTTATATCAAAACAAATGGGAATAATAGGAAAACACGATAAAATGAATCGAAAGGTACCAAAATTTATATTATATATTAACACAATTTGGTACCTAACAATCAACTTAAGCATTTGTATGTTACTAAGGTGTATCTTGTGTTTGCATGAAATAATAATGTTAAATATATTGTTAATTTACTCTATTTAATCTCATTTCTATTTTAAGAAGGTTAGACATGGCACATGTCAAAGACATTTGCATTCTGAATAGTGGAACTACTACACACACAATCCTCAAAAATGAGAAATATATTACTGAAATAAATCCCACTATAGGTATGATAAATACAATCTCGGGTCCTGCAGATTTGATTAAAGGAACAAGTAATGCTATGTTTATATTACCAAATGGGACAAAATTTGTTATTAATAATGTTTTATACTCTCCAAAATCAAAGAGAAATTTGTTGAGTTTTAATGACATATATCTTCAAGGATATGATAATGTAACTGCAATTGAAGGTAATATAAAATACATTAATATTACTTCTAATGTTTTGGGAAAGAAGAAAATTTTAGAAAAACTACCAAAATTGTCTTCTAAATTACATTAAACACACACACACACACACACACACACACACACACACACACACACACACACACATATATATATATATATATATATATATATATATATATATATATATATATATATATATATATATATATATATATATATATATATATATATATATATATATATATATATGAAATTGAATGCAACTTAGTAGTAAAATAAGATCCCAAAATTGTGATTTTATAAAATGACCGTTTAGGTCACCCTGGTTCAACAATGATGCGTAAAATAGTTGAAAGTACACATGGTCATCCATTGAAAAGTTTAAAACTTATAAAAGAAGATAGACCATGTGAAGCTTGCTCTTTGGCAAACTAATAACAAAGCATTCACCGGGCAAGATTCAGACAGAATCACCTGCATTTCTTGAAAGAATTCAAGGAGACATGTGTGGACCTATGTTGGCTGACGACTTCGTTTAGAAAGAATATCCTTTGAAGAGTTACAATTCGAAGAAAGATGGTTACTGATGACCATTTCTGAGATTAAAAATGGCTACTGATGGCCATGTTTCGAGAATGTTGGTTTGAGTTGGAGTAAAAGATGGTTAGACTCGGAGCTAATTCAAAGAGGATTGTCTTTAAAAGACTTAAACGTTTTTGCGAAATACATAAAGTACTGAAGCTTAACGTGTTTTCGTAGCATTCTCAATTCTGATCACGTTGCCACGCGTCGAAAGAGGATTCAGGCGGGAGGATTTGAATTTCGAAGTAGTTTGTGTAACTGCACAAAGACAGATGGCATCCCAGGGATTCCTGTGGGAAACGTGGCATCAGACTAGTGTAGGACCGTTAGGGTCGAATTTAGTATAAATAAGGGTCTTAATGTTAGGATTCAGTGTGTTCATTTTGTACAAATTACTCACAAATCACTCAAGTATCAAGTGTTTAGAGAACGAGTTCGCTGAGAAATGTACGTATGACACCAACATCAATTTAAATACATTTGTATTTTCCTTTATTCAAGTATCTTTTCATTATTACTACTTTCATTTGCTTTCCGTTATTTATATTCCTGCATTTCTTTCATTGCGTCTAAACTTTCATTTCGAAGCACTTTACATTCCTGCATTTTACATTATTGCATGTTATATTTCTGCACTTTACTTTTTCTGCAATTTACATGTTTTTATTTATGTTTCTTCGAAAGTTATATTAACTTGTATAACCAGTATTGTTTCAAGTGAACATTCATAAGATCGAGTCACAAAACGAGATTTCTCGAAGTCAGAACAGGCAAACATGAATCAAATCATTTCAAAAGACATTTGTTTGACTATGTCCTAGGATCAATCTAGTCGATCCTGCGAGTAACCAAAGTATATTTTATAGTTTGGAGGACTAGCGGTTGTTTACCGGAAATCACCGTAAACAAATTGGCACGCCCGGTGGGACAGTGTCAAACAGATTGTTATTAATTGATTGTTTTGTTTTGTCTAGAAAATATCAAGACCTTGTATGAACCTTAGGAACGGTAAATTAACCAACAGTGCACAACCGATTCCTAAACGAAGGTACAACAAGAAAATGGTCAATACGGCCAGTGGAGGGGGAGATCAAGATCCCCCACAAGGGTCAGGAACAGTAGAGACAAATTCTACGCACGTTTCGACTTCTACTCAAGAGGCGCAGGCTATACCGGTTTCGACAGGATTTGAACCCATAGGTAGTTCCCAGGCGATACCCGAAAATAATACAGGGACAACAGGGACTGTACTAGTTTCAAGTTCGACCACTGCGCCTCCATTCATCAGCGCGAGCGAGATACCACCTTTCTCGACAAACGCTGCAAGTCAGTTATTTTCCCCAGGACCATCATCCACTTTCGAAGGTTGGAGACCCAACAATCCATATGGAATTCCATATTCATATATGACAGGATTACAAGGATCAGGGCCTATATACACTACAACTAACCCGACGGCATTTTCGCCGAATGTCAGTTCGATAGGTCGA
This sequence comes from Vicia villosa, assembly GCF_029867415.1. NCBI lineage: Eukaryota > Viridiplantae > Streptophyta > Magnoliopsida > Fabales > Fabaceae > Vicia > Vicia villosa. The sequence goes on along the minus strand of NW_026706305.1, from coordinate 100,778 downwards.
AGCGCACAGAATACTGGCTTCTCATCCCAAATACCCCCTTTTACCACAAATAGTCAAGCAGCATTTCGACAAGAAATGGATGCAAGTAACCATGATATGTTAGGAACTCTTGCTGAAGAATTGGGGTCAATGTTGAATTCGTTAGCAACAAACATTGCTAGGACTAACAAGGATAATGTGGAAACTTTCCAAAAAATATCATCTCAAATAAATCGAATGGCGGATTTTTTAGGAGTTCCACAAAACAGACGAAGAAACAACCAATCAACTTATCATGAAGGGGGACCCATTCTAGAACCAGTTCGAGCCACAACACCGCCACCGAGGCCAACACCAGTCGAACAAAACCATGTGGTAGATTTAGAAACTCGAGGTCAAACGACTAACGTTGGCCAACAAGCAGTTGCCCAGCAACAGCCTAATCTAGTTGTAGTAAGAAGAAACGAACATCCTGACGAAGTGGTCCATAGGGTTAGGAGAGACAATTTGGCAACAGAGAACAATCTCACTGCCATGATAGAGAGAATAATGGCTAACAATGGCCTTAATATCGGGCTTCGACGTCCAAATTATACATCCCCCATAGCAGAATATATCATGCAAACAGAATTGCCAAGGGGTACCAAAGTACCAAAATTCACTAAATTTTCAGGGGACACCAATGAGTCTACCGTGGAGCACATAGCCAGATATCTGACGGAAGCAGGGGATCTAGCAGGGAACGAAGATTTAAGGATTAAATACTTCCCTAGTTCACTAACAAAAAATGCTTTTGTTTGGTTCACCACGTTGCCCCCAAGTTCCATAGATGCATGGGCACACTTGGAGAGATTATTCCATGAACAGTTTTACATGGGTCAAACCAAGATAAGTCTGAAAGAATTGGCTAGCATCAAGAGGAAGTTCACGGAGTCTATAGATGATTACTTGAACAGGTTCCGTTTGTTGAAATCAAGATGCTTCACGACTGTCCCAGAGCATGAATTAGTTGAAATGGCCGCAGGTGGCCTAGATTATTCAATTCGAAAGAAACTGGATACTCAATACCTAAGGGATATGGCCCAATTGGCAGACAGGGTTCGACAAGTCGAATGACTAAAAGCAGAAAAGGCCAGAGCAAGTAAAACTTATAAGAAGGAGAGAGTAGCATACGTCAAAGCCGAAGACATTGATGGTGAACCTTTCGAAGATTCATACAGCATGGAAGAGGTCGAAATAGACCTTGCTGAATTAAAAGAGGCGCCACCTTATTCTTGCAAATTGCTCACCCCTTCTAATGGAAAAAATCCAGTAGAGAATGATAAAAGCGATAGATTTCCTAAGAAAACTTATACATTTGACGTCACTAAATGTGACGAAATATTTGACTTATTAGTAAAAGATGGCCAGATGATAGTACCTCCCAATTCAAAAATTCCTCCGTTAGAACAACGAAAGAAGCGAGGTTTTTGCAAATATCACGGTTTTTAGGCCATAAAACTTCACAATGTTTTCTTTTCAGGGATCTAATTCAGAATGCTATCAAGGATGGACGTCTGAAATTCGCTGACAAAACCAAGAACCATATGAAGGTTGACGCAGATCCTTTGAGTGTGGCTGACACTAACTTGTGTGAACCACTTGACGTCAACATGGTGGAAGTATCTGAAATTGATGCTGCGGAGTCGGAGATAATTTCAAGCGGAAAGCAGGCTACTGAAAGCCTAAATGACAATTCGATCTTCAATCCTGATGTTGAAGAATCCTTTGATGCTGAGATGACTGATGATCTGAAAGGAAAAACAAGTGAGGCCACTGAAGACCTCACAGTGAAGCTTCAACAGATACGAATTTCTGAGGCTCCTCCGGCAGTTGTTAACATGGTCAATGTTAGACGGCCTTTATCTGAAATAGAAGAACTAGAAAAATGGCTGGTAAGGGAGAAAGGAAATATTGAAATCCCACCAAGAGGGAACAGTCTGAAGGATTATCTCTGGGATTGTCATGTGAAAAATGGTGGAAAAATGCTGATGTGCCCAAGATGTTCAGTTATGCTAAATCGAAGGGTTCAAGCCAATTTCGAGAGGGCCCTGCGAGAAAGAATGGAGCAGCCTTGGAGAGGAGGAAATTTATTGCTGAAGGTGTACCCAAGGACTGAATAAAGCTTGGTGGGTTTCTTGGTCAGATGTCACAACGATAACTCTGAGATTGCATTTGCCCTAGGTGTGGAGCAGTTTATGATGAATTACTAGCGAGATCATTCGAAAGGGTGTATTTCTACATGGGTCGGGAAACTCAGGGACTTCGTCCTAACTTGTATGGGTTCTTTAACAGGACCCCATCAAGGAGGCCTGACAGCCCACACCCTAGAGTTCGAAGGGTCACATTCAAAGTTCCTGCAGACATACCAAGGGATAGATGGATGCAAGCTGGTGCCAGAACCAACAAATGGCGAAGTTGGGACCAAGGAGGAAGAACTGCAATGGCATATAGGAAGCAATTCCAGACTTCCAATCGAGAGATGTACAGGTTGGAGAACTACAAAGGCAAAAATCCTATGTCTAGATCCCAATGGAGAAGGCACCAGAGGATGAAGAAGGCCCAAAGGGAATACAAACCAAGGGAGATTGGGGAATCAAGTAGCAACCAAATTCCAATGCAGGGGGCAAGGACAAGTAAGCCTCCAGTAGAGCGTAAGTTGTTCGTATCTGAAAATGAGAAAGAAGAGGAAAAGATGCATTCCAGCCCTTGGAAGGAAGACGATAGGATGACAAATGATTTCGACTCAGACGGGGTATCGTCTATAAACCTCAATTGCAATGTTGTGTCAGTACTCCCTCATGAGTTTAACCAAGAGACAGAAGTTGAAGATTGTGAGGAAGCTGATGAGGAAGAGATGGCAAGACACAGACCTGTGTGTTATTACGTGCTGAATAATGGGGCAGTCGAAGAGCAGAACGCTTTCTTCGAAAGGCCTGATGAAGGTATGAGGAATCATTTGAAACCACTCTACATAAGAGCCAAGATCGAGAATGTTGGCATTAACAAAGTCTTAGTAGATGGGGGGGCAGCAGTGAACCTAATGCCCCAATACATGTTGAAGAGAATTGTATGTTCGATACTGATATAAGACCACATAACATGGTTCTGTACAACTATGAAGGTAAGATAGGGCAAACTTTAGGAGTAATTCAAGTGAATTTAACTGCGGGTTCCGTCACCAGGCCAACAATGTTCATGGTGATACCAGCAAAGGCTAATTACAATCTTTTGCTTGGAAGAGAGTGGGTCCATGGAGTGGCGGCTGTGCCTTCGACGAGGCATCAAAGACTAACCATTTGGAGAGAAGATGGCATAGTAGAAAACATCGAAGGAGATCAAAGTTACTACATGGCTGAAGTCAATCAGGTCAATAAAACTAGTTTCGACAGGAATTTGGCGAACATAGGACCTTGCCATGCTGCTGAAGATATATACACTCCAAACAGAAATGTTTTATACTATTTGTCTTTACATACCAATGGATTCCAATGGAATAGAGAGATAATGGACGGTCCAGAGGACACCCCACCAGTGGAGCATTTACCAACAATGCGGCCAACAGGCTGGGATGACGACGTTGGTCATGTCTGAAGCATCTTTTTTCGAAAATATTTTGGCTTACATAGCCGAGAACAAAAGAAACACGACTCTCGAAGCCGAGTTATCACACATGACAGTCAGTACGGTTCAAAGAGAAGAAGAAACGAGGGATTCTGGAATACATCCTACCCCCCAATTCCTCGAAGATCCAGTTCAAGCCAAAGAAATCTCAGGAGAGGAGATGAGTCAAAGGCTGGATGCAATCTACGACGAAGAACCTTTGGGATTCGAGAAAGACCCAATGGGGGCAAATATCAAAATGTTAGCCCAAGACCCACTCGAAGAAGTAAATCTCGGAGATGGAGATCAGAAGAGGGTAACATACATCAGTGCGAAACTGGCGCCAACGCTGAAGTCAAAAATCATCACGTTGTTGAAGGAGAACAAAGATTGCTTTGCATGGGATTACGACGAGATGCCTGGTTTAGGGCGAGATTTGGTCGAATTAAAGCTGCCCATAAAGGAAGGGAAAAAGCCCATCAAGCAAACTCCTAGAAGGTTCACACCAGAAATTCATTCAAAGATCAAAGCAGAGGTCGAAAGACTTCTACAATGCAAGTTCATCAGAACTACGAGGTATGTCGAATGGATTGCTAATATTGTGCCGGTTATTAAAAAGAACGGTTCATTAAGAGTATGCATAGATTTTCGTGATCTTAATGCAGCAACGCCTAAGGATGAATATCCCATGCCTGTGGAAGAAATGTTAGTAGATTCAGCCGCAGGCTTCGAATATCTAAGTATGTTGGATGGATATTCTGGGTATAACCAAATCTTCATTGCAGAAGAAGATGTGTCTAAAACAGCTTTTCGTTGCCCAGGGGCATGGGTTGTAATGCCTTTTGGTCTAAAAAATGCTAGGGCAACTTATCAAAGAGCAATGAATTCTATATTCCATGATTTTATAGAAACTTTCATGTAAGTATACATAGATGACATTGTGGTGAAATCTGTTTCGGATAACAGTCATCTGGACCATCTGAGCCAATCGTTCGAGAGAATGAGAAAACATGGCTTGAAGATGAACCCCCTTAAATGTGCTTTCTTTGTGCAGGCTAGAGATTTCGTGGGCTTCGTTGTCCACAAAAAGGGAATAGAAATTAATCAAAATAAAACAAAGGCTATTATGGAAACAAAGCCTCCATCCACGAAGAAAGAATTACAGTCTTTACTGGGAAAGATAAACTTCTTGAGAAGATTCATCTCTAACTTGAGTGGACGCACGCAAGCTTTTTCTCCTTTACTTCGACTAAAGCAAGGAAAGTTCGAATGGTGTGCTGAACATCAAGAAGCCTTCGAGAAGATCAAGCAATACTTGATGCATCCACCAATATTATCTCCCCCAAATGGGAAGAAACACATGCGCTTGTATATTTCAGCGTCAGATAATACAATAGGTAGCATGTTAGCTCAAGAAGACGATAATGGCATCGAAAGAGCCATTTATTACTTAAGTAGAGTACTCAATGATGCAGAGACTAGGTATAGCGCAATAGAAAAACTCTGCCTTTGTCTATATTTCTCTTGTATCAAACTTAAGTATTATATAAAGCCAGTTTATGTTTCATCTCATTGCGATGTTATTAAACACATGCTATCAAAGCCTATATTGCATAGTCGAATTGGCAAGTGGGTGTTGGCCCTTACTGAGTACTCTTTGATATTTCAACCCCTTAAAGCAATGAAAGGTCAGATCGTTTCAGATTTCATTGTTGACCATGCAGTGGTTGAAAACCCTCAACAATATGTAGAATTGAAGCCTTGGAAGTTATACTTCGACGGTTCAACCCATAGAGAAGGAACCGGCGTTGGAATACTAATAATTTCTCCTGATGAAATTCCAACAAAGCTCAAGTACAAGATTGAAGGTCCCTTATGCTCCAACAACGAAGCTAAATACGAAGCACTGATTGCTGGACTTGAAGCTTTGTTAGAATTAGGGGCAACTAGAGTCGAAATTAAAGGAGACTCTGAACTAGTGATTAAGCTGTTGACGAAAGAATACAAGTGTATCAAAGAAAATTTGATCATGTATTTTGTCATAGCAAATAGGCTGCTCAAAAAATTCGAGTACGTGAATTTGAATCACGTTTCAAGGTTGAAAAATCAAGAAGCAAATGATTTGGCACAATTAGCTTCAGGATACAGGGTATCAAAAGAAAAACTAGAAGAGCTGATAGAAGTAAGAGGCAAAGCAATGGCTACCAAACTCTCCCCAAGTGATTTGGAGAACTCACAATTAGGTTTTGCCAACAAAGAAGAGTTCGAAGTTTTGAATATAGACGCTCTAGCAGACACAGATTGGAGAAGTCCAATTATGAACTATTTAAAAGATCCTTCGACAGACACGGAGAGAAAGGTAAAATATCGTGCTTTATCATACTTTTTAATGGGAAATGAATTGTTTAAGAAAACTCCCGAAGGAGTTTTATTAAAGTGTCTGGGCGAAGCGGAAGCATACTTGGCTCTCTCGAACGTACATGGTGGGGCATGTGGTGCGCACCAAGCGGGGCACAAAATGAAATGGCTTTTGTTTCGATACGGAATGTACTGGCCCTCCATGTTAAAAGATTGCATAGAATTTGCAAAAGGATGTTAAGAATGTCAAGAGCATGCAGGTATTCAACATGCCCCAGCAAATGAATTAAGTTCAATAATAAAACCATGGCCTTTCAGAGGTTGGGCACTAGACTTAATTGGGGAAATTCACCCCAAGTCTTCTAAAGGTCAGAGATATATACTAGTGGGAATAGACTACTTCACAAAATGGGTCGAAGCGATACCACTTGCAAATGTGGATCAAGAGGCTGTGATTGAGTTTATTCAAAGACACATTATATACAGATTCGGAATCCCAGAAAGTATAACCACAGACCAAGGATCAGTGTTCACTGGGCGAAAGATGCAAGATTTCGCCAAAGATATGGGGTTCAAGCTGTTTACCTCTACACCTTACTATGCTCAGGCAAATGGACAAGTCGAAGCAGCAAATAAGATAATAATTGGTCTTATAAAGAAACATGTAGGGAAAAAACCCAAGAATTGGCATAAAACTTTGGACCAAGCGCTTTGGGCCTGTCGAACATCGCCAAAAGAAGCTACAAACACAACGCCTTTCCAATTGACGTTTGGACACGATGCAGTGCTTCCAGTCGAAATTTACTTACAATCAGTCAGGATCCAAAGACAAGCAGAAATTCCTCCAAATACTTACTGGGAATTGATGATGAATGAATTAGTAGATTTGGACGAAGACAGACTTCGAGCGTTGGAGATGATAAAAAGACAAAAATAAAGGGTATCCAGAGCATACAATAAAAAGGTGAAAGGTAAAACGTTTATCAGTAATGACTTAGTTTGGAAAGCTATTTTACCTGTAGATCGAAAGAATCAGGCGTTAGGTAAATGGTCCCCACATTGGGAAGGCCCTTTCCGAATCTTGAAAGTGTTCTCAAATAACGCTTATGAGATAGAAGAATTGGCAGAAGATCGTAGAATTTTAAGGGTAAACGGGAAGTATCTGAAAAGATACAAACCAAGCATGCACGAAGTTAAAATTGCAAAAACGTAGATATTCAGAGGATGCTACGTAGGCCAAAATGGTTGAACAAGCACCAAAATGGCTTTATGTTCAAGAATGTTATGTGGTAAGTAAAGTAAACTCAGACAAAGCAATATCAAAATGCATTTCATTAAGATGGGAGGAGTACATTACATTTCTGGAAAGATTATGTTTCCATTAACAAAGGGACTACAAATGAAAATAAATATACTAGAGGTTAACAAAAAGAGGCACTTAAAGGATTTTGGATAATAAAAAAAACTAAGGCCTATAACACCTTCGTCAAAGCCTCAAACAAAGCACCCTCTAGTTGATCCTTTGCTCTAAACCCTCCAAGGATAGCAGAGGCAAGCTTTATGCCTCGATCATGTCCAGAGATCCAGACCTACGCATCTTTCTCACTATTCCTTTTTTGAGGAACAGGTAGGACAAAAATCTTCCATAAGGAAGACATGCTACCATGCCTTGACGTGCAGCAGCCATGGAAACAACTTCGACAAGCCCTTTGAAGATCAGCAGTGGAAAGTTGATTTTCTTTCCTCGAAGGGCACAGAGTAGGAATTCCAGATCCTCCATCATGATGCTATCTAGGTCATGGCTTCGTGGGCGGAAGTTGCCCACTAAAAGCCGATGCCAAATCTTAATGACTTTGGCGCTGAAAGGATCATTTTCCATGAGGGCCCTTAGCATATGGTAGGTAGTCATGTTGATGGTATTGTCATCAAATGATTCTCCAGAGTTGTTGCATCTCAGCAAGTCAGAGATGGTGGAGGGAGTAATGGTGATATGGGCTCTTCGAACCTCAGAGACGATGGTGGTTCTGCCTTCTGGATCTATGCGCAGAGATGCAAACATCCAAAAGTCTGCTAACATGTTGGGATAAACAGAACCCTCCAAGATTTTGTGATAGGACTGGAGTTCTTGGTTAGCAAAGAGGGCACTGATGCTGATATGGTTTTCATCAAACTCTTCCTCAGAAAGTTTGAACTCCTTTTTGATACAGACTTTGATGGTGTTGAAGGTCAAGGGTTGCGCCATTTGAGAGAAGGAAGACAAGGGAGTTTTTGTCAAAAAACTCTGTGTTTGAAAGGATGCACGGAGAAGAAAGAAGTTTGATAAGAGTTTAGTGAAAGTGTGAAGAAAGGAGTAGAACGCTAACGCCTTATATAGACTATGTTAGCAGAAGGAACGGTTTATTTCTTGATTATTGATTGGACTGCGTTTGGTATCCCCAAGAGAAGTTATGGCCTCCGCCGTTTCCCGCCTTGGAAGTTGAAAAGTAATCATGATTGGAAACTGATGCACGCACGTCTCAAATAGACGTTTTGAAAAAGGTGATGTCATCATTTAATGATGGTTACGGCTAAGGGAAGTGGAAACGTCAAGTCTAGGTTTAAGAGGCTGCGAAGGGTAATCATGTCACGTGGGTGCATGATTAAAATCATTTTGATAATAAAGTGATTTTTGGCAATTATTAGGAACTGCTAAAACGTTACTCATGACAACTGCAAAATTAGATGTGCGAAAGATAAAATTGCATATAGATTTTGGAGGAGGTTCGATTACAAAATAAACTAAGTACGAAATACAAGAAGAATAGTCTAAGGTCCACAGTGGTTAATTAAAATCTTTGGGAAGATTATCTTTTATCTTCGAATACTGAGTCTCCCATAAGGACATATGACGTTCGATCAATGCCTGTTGTCTTTTCAGTTCTTCAATCTCTGGCACTAGCTTCTGTGCCGTCTCGAAGTGTCGAATCCCCGACTGCACCACTTCAGTTAATTCATCTTGATTGGTTTTTTGGATTTCTACCTGACGAGACTGGGCATTCTTTATCTTCCCTTTGAGTTGCTCAATTTCCTATTTCCAGGATTTGATATTCGTCTCACAATCTTCATATTCTTGCTGGTTCTTCGAACACTCGAGCTTAAGGGTGTCAGCCTTCTTTGTTGCATTGTTAGCAGCCTCCCATGAAGAACTGTGAGAAGTCACTTTTGCTGTGAGTTGTCCGTCAATATCCCGTTTTCGAAGGAGATTAGATTGGAGTTGTTCAATCAGAGAACTCAATAAAACAATTACTTCTGAGACTTCCACTTGAACAAGAAGTAAGTCCACTTTCTTCAGAAGGTTGTTTAGACCATAATATTTAGTGGAATCCTTGCTGAGAGCTTCGACGAGGTTGGTTTCAAAGAACCTCTCCCTTATCTGACAAAGGAGTTTAGGAATATCATCCTTGTCACCGGCACCTGCCAAGACATTAGAAGGGGTTCCAAGCCCAAGGGGCGAAGCACTATCAACACTCATCATGGTCTTGAGGAAGCTCACAGGATTAGTTTTCTTGAGTTGCTATAGTTCTGAGGGAGTAAGCATCACAGGGGCCTGCTTCGAAGTAGTCACAGGAGTGACTGTAGTCCCAAGGTTCTAAGTTTCATTAGAACCAGGTGTAGGCAGTTTGGAAGTTTCTTCTGCAGCATCTTGTTCAGATATATTGTCTTCGCTGCCAGTTGGTTGTCCAGCTGCGTTACCACTATTCGAACATTGCGGGTTCTCCTCCATATTTTCATCTTGATGAATGGGTGGAGACTCATCAGTTGAATGGCTTTCTTCAGCAGACGCAATCGGAATGATAGTTGCAAGAGGTTGAATGTCTTCGAGAACGGGAGAAAGCACATGAGATTTGTGTTGAGAAACACCTGCGATGGACAGTTAGAATCGATCAAAACGAAAAAAAAAGGGGGCAGAAATTTCATCTGTCATTCGAAAGAGCGGACATTTACCTCGAAGGTTGTCAAGGTCAATGTTTAAACTTGAGGCTTTGAGATCAGAAGTAGCGGTACCAGCATCATCCTGCATTTACAAGGTAAAATGTGACCTTAATCATTAGAATTAGAATGTAAAGAAATGATTAAATTATGAAACCCAAATACCTTGGTTGGAATGTTGTCTGGGCTTGAGTTATGACTCTCCACGATGGGGATAGTACTATCAGCCTTCAAGGGTGAGTCCTCAGAAGATACCTTGTCACTCGAAGAAGTGAGCTTCGAAGTCCCAGATCCCTTTCCTTTGCCTGAAGGGGTGGCAACTTTCTGTCTTTTCTTTATCGCTTGTCTGGTGCGAGGAGGAGATTTATCTTCATCGTCCGAGTCGGCTGTTTGAGGAACTTTTCGCTTCGAAGATGCTGGGGGTTTCGAACTCTATAATACGTATTAAAACTAAGTGAGTAATATCCGTAAAGTTTCACATGTTAGAATATGAGAGTAAGTATGTACCGTGGGTTTCTTGCCAGTGGTGACAGAATCACCCCTACTCGCCTTGGTGTTCCTCGAAGTTCCAGAACCCTTCTGTACAGGAGCTTCCTTGATTTGCCTCTTTCGAGTAACAGCTGTGAATGAAGTATGAATCAGTATTTCAATGAAAAAAGGAAAAGTTAGTCGAAGGATTGTCTAAACCCCAACCTTCAGGTATGGGAGTCAAGACGCGAACGTGCTCAAGACCTGTATGAAGACGTCCTTTGAAAGTATCCAAGGTATGCATAGTCGGGACCACTCGTTCAACGTGTTTTTTAGATTCTTCCTGAAGAATTTTTATGAGATTCCCACACACAAACCAGTCTGGAAAAGGAGGGCTTAAGGCCACCCCAAAATCAGCACTAGGAAGTGGAGGAAATTTTGGAGGATGAAGTTCAAAAGCCACTTTATAACGTAGTTCAGGTCGAACAGACGTAGGCAATTTCAACTTATCCAGTTTAGCAGAAAACTTTTCACGTAAAGTGACCGCAGCTTCGCGAACGGTCCGACTAAGGTCATCAGGCCTGTAGATAATTTCAAAGAACTTTTGAAATGCTTGGATTTCTTTAATATGAGTCGAAGTACCTTTATGGAAATTCTCCTGCACATCAACAAAAGCTTCAGTTAGTTCCCGAGTAAGGCTTTCAGCATCGAAGATTTGCGTAGAATAATATTCTGTCCATCATTGATGAAAATCTATGGTAGAGTAAAAAGCAGGTTCGAAGAAAACGGGAGACAAAGTGGTGATGTCAACATATCGGGAGATTTTTTATTCATATTCATCTTCTGCCAGATGCGAAGTGTGTAGACACATGTGATTCCTTTTGTCATACAAACCCTTTGGTTTGAGTTGAACCAACCCAAATTGTCTTGAAACCAGATTTGGTTGATAGCAAAGGAGACAACAATGACTTTTTGAAGATCGAAGTCTGTGATATAACAGCTTTGGGGTGAGGAAAGCTTCCCAAATGGCCATAGATTCAGCTTGTTGATCAGGAGAAGTTGCTGGAAACTCTCGAGTAAACCATTCGGGACCCACCTTACGTTGTACGAATGGAGCCATCGAAGGAGTGAATTGATAACGTTTAGTGAACACCATTATGAATGCCAGGAAGGTTTCACGAAGTTTACCACTTTCTTCCTTTGGAGTTAGGTAAGCCAATCTGGTTCCTTCCACTGTTCGATTCTTTATAGCTGCACTTCCTTCATCCACAACACTTTTATATGGGAGGTGAGCCTCAAAAGTGGCATTAAGCCATAGTTGCAGCAACCAGAAAGGACCAGCGAAAAGAAGAGATCCTGTTTTGTAGTTCTTGACAATATCCGTTGCTTCACCAAGATTCTCATAAAGAAATCCTAGAATTAACTGGCCTAAGTTTAATTCCTTCCCAGCATTTAACTGGTTGGCCATGCAAAGATATCTTTTTGCTACTTGTATGGACCTAGAGCAAAAGACGCATCTCGAGAGCCAAAGTGCTAGAAATGCTATGCGTTCTTCGTCAGAGACGTCTGGGTCCGTTTCGTTGTGGTGTTGCTGAATGAAGGCAGTATAAGTGACTGTTGCTTCGTTAAATTGAATGGTGTCAGTATCCATGAAATTGGGGTCGAAGGTTTCTCTAGTTGGTCGAAGCCTTGTGATAGCAGCTATATCGAAAAGGGTAGGGGTAACCATCCCGCATGGAATGTGAAAGGTATTGTGAGAAGCATCCCAGAAATAAACTGACGCTACTAACATGGTTTGGTTATATTCTAAACCTGTTTTGGATAACTGGATTAAATCATAAATCCCTAGTTATTTCCAGAAAGACGCTTTTTGTTTTTCTACCTTCGTTAGCCAAGCATAATACAGTTCAGGATCCTTTGCTAAAGGGATTGACCTAAAGACTTTCACAAAATTGGTTACATAGTTTAACCTAATTTTCTCTAAGACCAAAGGAGTTTCAGTTGAGGTCTCTTTTGGGCTATCAGGGTTAGCTGAGACTGGGTGACCTTCATCATCTATCTTATTCTTGCTAACTAAGGGCCTAGTTTTATAATAAGCAGGGAAGAATTTACTCAAAGAGGGGTTATTTCCTCCTGGTAACGGACCCATGAAAGCATGAGTTTTTCCAGAAAGTTCAAAAGGGATGATTACCTGAGAAGCGTAGATAACGCGCGCCTCTACGTCATTTGGGTCTGGAATGTGTTCTTGATTCTTTATTCGTGTAGGATGTTGAAGTTTCTGAATGGGTTGAAGAGCATTTGAAGAAGATGCCATGAGTGAATTTGATTTGAGAAATAGGTTAAACGAGGCCAAAAAAGATTTTTCTCTTCTATGTTGAGGATAAAGAAAATAGAAGTGGAAGTTATGCGAGGGTAGAAGTTCAAGTATTTAAAGGTTTAACGGAAACCATTTCAAATCTTTTGGGTAAAAGTCAAAGACACGCGGCAGATGTTGATTTAATCCAACGGCGGTCGAATAAATATTAGCCTTACTCCTAGTATATAGGAGTAATGATCATGAGGTAATGACAGAACGTGGGAATGTAAGTTCTGAGAGGACATCTTTGAAAATGACAAGACGTTTTGAAAGTAGAGCCATAAATGATTATGACGTTAGTCAGTTGTCTTGGAACTCTCAGAAGTGAGTAAAACGAAATCTCATTATAACAAAAAACGCCTATTTCTCTTGTTTTTCGAAACAGGCATTTATTGGGGGCAATTTGTTGGCTGACGATTTCGTTTAGAAAGAATATCCTTTGAAGAGTTACAATTCGAAGAAAGATGGTTACTGATGACCATTTCTGAGATTAAAAATGGCTACTGATGGCCATGTTTCGAGAATGTTGGTTTGAGTTGGAGTAAAAGATGGTTAGACTTGGAGCTAATTCGAAGAGGATTATCTTTAAAAGACTTAAACGTTTTTGCGGAATACATAAAGTACTGAAGCTTAACGTGTTTTCGTAGCATTCTCAATTCTGATCACGTTGCCACGCGTCGAAAGAGGATTCAGGCGGGAGGATTTGAATTTCGAAGTAGTTTGTGTAACTGCACAAAGACAGATGGCATCCCAGGGATTCCTTTGGACAACGTGGCATCAGACTAGTGTAGGACCGTTAGGGTCGAATTTAGTATAAATAAGGGTCTTAATGTTAGGATTCCGTGTGTTCATTTTGTACAAATTACTCACAAATCACTCAAGTATCAAGTGTTTAGAGAACGAGTTCGCTGAGAAATGTACGTATGACACCAACATCAATTTAAATACATTTGTATTTTCCTTTATTCAAGTATCTTTTCATTATTACTACTTTCATTTGCTTTCCGTTATTTATATTCCTGCATTTCTTTCATTGCGTCTAAACTTTCATTTCGAAGCACTTTACATTCCTGCATTTTACATTATTGCATGTTATATTTCTGCACTTTACTTTTTCTGCAATTTACATGCTTTTATTTATGTTTCTTCGAAAGTTATATTAACTTGTATAACCAGTATTGTTTCAAGTGAACATTCATAAGATCGAGTCACAAATCGAGATTTCTCGAAGTCAGAACAGGCAAACATGAATCGAATCATTTCAAAAGACATTTGTTTGACTATGTCCTAGGATCAATCTAGTCGATCCTGCGAGTAACCAAAGTATATTTTATAGTTTGGAGGACTAGCGGTTGTTTACCGGAAATCACCGTAAACAACCTATCCATCCATCGTCAGGATCATTCAGCTATTTTATGGTATTGATTGATGCATCTAGTGGATGGTCATATGTATGCTTACTATCAAGTCGTGATATGGCATTTGTAAAATTTCTTGCATAAATAATTAAACTTAGGGCTCAATTTCCTGATTATACTATAACGAAAATTAGACTTGACAATGTTGGTGAATTTACGTCTGAATCATTTAATAATTATTGCATGTCAACTAGTATTACTGTTGAGCATCCTGTTCCCCGTGTACATACACAAAATGGTTTAGCTAAGTTATTAATTAAACGTCTTTAATATATTGCTAGACCATTAATAATGAGAACTAAAGTAACAATTACTGTTTGGGGTAATGCAATTTTACATGCTGCGCCACTTATCCGTCTAAGACCAAGTGCTGATCATAAACATACCTCTTATCAACTTACAATTGGTAAGGAATCAAATATTTCTCATTTAAAGATATTTGGATGTGCAGTATATGTTCCAATATCACCACCATAAAGAACAAAGATGGTACCTCAAAGGAGGTTAGGTATATATGTGAGATATGAATCACCATCTATTATTAGATATCTTGAACCTTTAACAAGTGATGTTTTTCAGGCAAGATTTGCTGATTATCATTTTGACGAAACAATATTTCCAACTCTAGGGGGAGAGAATAAAAAACTAGAAAATGACATAACATGGTATGTACCTCATTTATTATATTTGAACCCATATAATAGATCGTAGGAAGAAAATGTAAAGAAAATAGTCCACTTACAAGATTTAGCAAATCAATTGCCAGATTCATTTACTGATTTGAAAAGAGTAACTAAGTCACATGTACCAGCTATAAATGTCCCAGCTAGAATTGAGATTTCAAATTAAAATAATGTAGAAAGTACATATAAGGCACACTTGAAGCGTGGCCGACCTATGAGATCCAAAGACAAAAATCACTGAAAAAGAAAGAGAATAGAAAAGGTGAATTTGATTGAAAATGATCTTGAAAAGACACTAGATGATGATAAATCCACAATTGAAAAGCATGATCTCGAAGAAGCACAACATGATGAAAATGAGATCATTGATAATGAAACAGAAAATAAGAATGATCTAGAGATTTCAATTAATTATGTTGATACAAGAATTTTGTGGAACTAAAAAGCTATGAATAGAGATGAAATATTTTCATTCTCCATTGCATTTGAAATTATTAATGAAAATGATGATCTGGAGCCAAGAACTATGAGTGAATATCAAAGTAGACATGGCTGGAAAAATTGGAAGGATGCAATAGATACTGAGTTAAAATCCCTTAAAAATCGAAAAGTATTTGGCCCTATTTGGACTATACCAAAAGATGTGAAACCGGTCGGGTATAAATGGGTTTTTGTAAGAAAACGAAATGAGAAAAATGAGATTGTCAAATACAAAGCTCGTCTCGTTGCACAAGGTTTTTACCAAAGACCGGGAATTGATTATGAGGTAACATATTCTCCTATTTTGGATGTGTGGACCTCCATTTTTTAATCCGGGGCCATACCTCTCTTCTGGAGAGATACGTGAACTGACTCTTTTTTATCGCTTAATGCTTTCGCATTTTTTTTTTAATTCACAGAGTCGCCACCGACCTTTTATTTTATCCAATTAAGGAAAGGTTTATAAAAGAAACAGAAAAAAGACCTTTAAGAAATTCTGGGTAAGGGGGTAGGTTATACAAAGGGAAGGTGTTAGCACCCTTTGTATCCATGGTTATCCATGGGCTCTTAAGTTTGCTTAGCTCACTTGTTTTTCGATTACTTTTCAATTGCTTTAGAATGCTCATATGTGGTTTCAAATACTTTTGTAAATTGAATTTTGTAATGATCCGTGTGTGGATGTATACAAAATGCTTGTTTATCTTTCGAAAGATGTTTTGAAAAGAACGTTAACTTTGTAATAATTCGTGTTTGGATGTATACAAAGTATTGTCTTTTTGGAAAGTTTTGTTTTGAAAAACAACAGTGTATGAGAATTTTGTTTGTTTTGATTTGAGCAAGCAAACTAGGAGGTCTACCCTGAGTTGTAAGGTCTTTATCCTTATTTCCTTTAAAAATCTATCCTTTCACCGGATACAAACAAAAGGTTCGATTTTGTACTCGAAACAGTAGAATTTTGACTTTGATTTTGAAAAGAATGAGAAGGGATTTACCTTAAGAGGTGCAAGTGTGATTGTGACTGTATTCAGATATTTTATCTTTGAGGTTAGTGATCTAACGGTTCAATTTTATCTTTAACATACACGCAGTTTATATGTGCGGGAAATTAAAATGCGGAAATGTAAAGTGCGGAAAGTAAATCTACGTTATTACATCGATTGTGCAGGAAATGTAAACTAGCCTATTTACATGAATTTGACATCCTATACATTTATCTAGGAATTTAAATTGCAAGAAAAATAAAAGGCATATTTTTGGATTTTTTATGATTGATTTTAATTATAATTAATGCATGATTAATTAAATTAAGATGAAGAAAAAAAAGATGAAAGTATATTTAAACCTAGAAATTAAGTTTAAAATATGTACAAAATATTTGTCAATTAATTTTAAAACAAAACTAATTTTTTTGGAATTTTTGGAATTGATTTGAAATTGATTAAGTTAATTAATACATAATTATGCAAATAATTATACAAATAAGTAAAACTTAAAGAGAAAATTATTCAAAATATGTACAAAATTAGTTTATAATATATAAACAATATTTGATATAAAGAACAAATTGTTTATGATTTTTTTTTGATTGGTTAGAATAGTTAAAAAGCAAATATATAAATATATACTAATTAATTATGCAAAATATTGAAATTTTGAAGAAAAATAAAATATTTTTATTTCAGAAAATAATATATTATTTTAGAAGTCTAAAAATATTTTTTGTGTATTTTTTGGATTTTTAAAACTATTTTTAAATAATTTTGCAAAGAAAATTAAAATAGAAATAAAAAAAATAAAAGGATACGATCAGGTGTGGTGGATAAGTGTGGTCTATGGTGTGGATCACTTGTCTGGTGCGTTGGATGAGCTGGCTAGTGGATCTGATGGTCACCTGCATGAGGGACCATACCACGTGATGTACCTGCAAAACACAGAATCCAAGATTAATTCAAAAAACACGCGCGCTCCCTCCAGCCAATCAGAGGACGCCACACATCGTCTTCTTCCTCGGGATGGGCTTTTACACCTTTCATTTTCAGGTGGTGTAAAAACTCCAACCTTTTACACCTGTTGAAAATAGCGAATACTAGCAAACACTAATATAAATCTGGCGCGATGCCATGGTTCAGTTCGTATTGCTCATGCGATTCTAATGGTACCATTTAGAGTTCATAATTTTGCATGGATAGTAAAACCCCAAATTTAAAGGTTCGAACCCTAAAATGGTGATCCTACGTATAGGCGTCCAAACTTCAATTAAGTTTCCAGAAATGATTAGGACCTCAAACCAAACACAAATACATGTCTACATCTTGTTAAACATGCATGAATGACCAGATTCGAGTTGATTTAGATTTGAACAAATTATGACCTGTATAGCTCGATTTAGTGAGCTTCAAGGCTTGCAATTGATTGGAATACGTTCAATGATACTTGAGGATTGTATTTGAGTGTTTAATTTGAACTGAAACAAGATAGAAATTAAAATTCGAATTTTGAATTTCTTTGAAAAATTTCAAGTGATTACAAGTGTGTTATCAGCAAGGCTTTTGTTTCTGAACTTGTCCCTTTATTACTGAAGTATGGTAGCCTATTTATAAGCATTGAGTGCTTAGAAACTAAGTTAATAAGCCTTGATTGTCTTTGTTGGAATCTTGACTTTTCAAGCTTAAAATTTAAGCCACCATTGCTTGATCTCCACACCTCTTGCCTTAGGCTTTCCTTGCTGCATAATTAAGTCCCATGTGGAGGCTTTAGCTTAGAAAATAAGCTATGCTTTATCCTTCCTTTTTTCCTTTTTTAATTTAATCTTAAATGATAAAATTAAATCAAAAAATGGAGAAAAAATGTTATGGGCTTGGTCTTGGTCTTGGGAGGCCCATAATATTATGGAAATGATGTTTGAACCATGAAAACTTGGCCCCATTTGGAAAAAATACATTTTTGAGCAATGTTGATTTCATGCATTTTCCCAAAATTTAGCCAACTTCAACAAGGTGTAAATCCCTCAATTTTTGTCATATGAAGGAGATCTTGCACTTTTTGGAAACCTCAAAGAGTCCTCTAACCAATTCCTTTGGTCTCATGTCAAAATGATTTTTGATGCTCTTTGTGTGTCCTTTTGAAAAAAGTGTCTTTTTGTTGACTTTGGAAATGACCTGTAATGTCTTTGATCATATTTTTCACATGGTGAATCCAATGACCATGGGATCAATGGCATTTGAAAGATAATTGAAATTCCTTCAAAATGAGCTTTGGTTTGAATTTTTTGGATGAAGGATGAGAGAGTTATGATCAGTCAAAGTTGAGTTGACTTTTCAGGCAAAAACCCTAATTTTGAATCTTAGGGTTTTGTTGATTTTTGATCTTTCCTTGATGAATTATGATCATCCAATGATCAAATGATGAATCCTTTGACAAAAATATGGACTTTGACAAAAAAATTCATTTTTGACTGTCTGTTGACTTTTTTGGTCAAACGGGTCGTCTGTTGACTGTTTGAGCTGCTGACGGTGCGTCTGAGTGAATTGAAGTTTGAAAATTTGTATGATGGTACTTTGAGATATATGGATGTGTATGAAATCCATTTGAGCTCTCAAAAACTTGTTTCTCCTGTAAAAACAAGAAAACCCTAGTCAGGGACTGTTTATGTAGGAGACAGTTAAGCGTACCTGATTTTTGTGCAGTGTTGAGTCTCTGCTAATCGCGTGATATTCAGAAGACTTCTAGAACAAAAATCTTGGAATTTTGAATTGTGAAAGATTGATTTGATTGATGGTACAAAACACTGAGAATTGTATTGCCAGCAGTTTGGCTGTCAACTGACCGTTCAGGTATTGACGTAGCAGTTAGAGTGAAAAATCAACAGTCAAAGTTAATTTTCTTTTTTGTTGTTTTTGTTTTTGTTTTATGTGAAAAATGAAAGTTTATTTACATGACTTGTTAGAAAAACACAGACATAATAAATAACTAATATTTACTGTATGCGGGCAAAATTACCGATAATAACCCTAAAAATCATTTAATGCACAGAAAAAATGAATATTTGACTGGCAGAAAACACATAAAATATTATCTAAGTAATTAAGCAATATTATGACAAGTAGTACAATATTTAATACTGACAGTACAAATATTACATACTATATTGAACAGTACGACGAATAAACGGTACATTTAAGAAATACGGCAAATCTTAAAAATGACGATTGATAACCCATGCTCCAAATAGTAACATGTAGATGATTGAGAGCATAAGCATCCCAGGTCCACAGTGTTCCGGGCTATGTAGACAGAAGAAAGACATGATCACCGTAGCAATGGTGATGACCATAAGAAAACACGTTTCCCACCGCTTCGCCATTTTGTCGGGGAAGAAGAAAGGATGGATTATGAAGTGGAAATTTGAGAGATGAATTAGAATTTGATGTGAGATTTTTATGGAAGAAAATGAGAGGTATTTATAGAATGGGAATAAGGATAGAGACGTTGGGGAACGATGTGATTCCGTACAAAAGGAAAATTTGAGTGGAAGTAAGATTTGAAAGAAAGTGTATGATAGTGTTGGGAAAAAGAGATGTGGAGAATAAAGTTAGGATTTGATTTTTGAAAAAGAGATTTGAAAAGATTTTTGAAAATAATGGAATATAGTACAAAAATTAGTGGGAAACAAAAGATAATAATAATCTACTTGTTACCAGTACAGTTTGAGTTTCCTGATTCTGCGCCTGCAAAAAGATTTAACTCTGTACCAATTGTGTCAGTACTATTTATCTGTAAATAAATAAATAGCATGTGTGAAGTAATAAACAGTATTTGGCGTTTGCGTAAGAATAAATTCAACTGCAAGCCAAATTACTGTATAAGAAAAATTCTAAAAACTAAGTATTTCATATATCAGGATCTTTGTTGAAATAAAAATCCATGATTATATGAGACTTTTAATTTTCAGATTGGAGTTTTCTTGAAAAATAATGCGGGCAAATTTTGGGGTATAACAGTTGCCCCTATTCAATCTTCTTAAACCTGAAGAGATTGTCTGAAATCTGAAGGTAGAAGATGATTGAATATTTAGATGCCCTGAAAATTTGCACTTACCTTGATCAGAAGAGATGTTGGAAGTTGCATTTGAATGTCGTCTGTGAAATGTTGTTGGCAGATTGACACATTACCTGAGATGGGCTTTCCGATGCCACCTGGTGAATGGGTTGATGGTTTGTTCATCAGAATGAATCCATTAATTATATCTTGATGAAGGATTTGAAAGTCTTTGTGTTGACTGTTTCGGAACCGTCCAAGGTTACCGCTTTAAGTCTTGGAAGATAATCGTTACGGAACTTGTCCTAAGTTTTTCCGGTTTAGATTTTGGAAGTTGATCATTGTGGAACCGTCTGAGGTATCGCTTTAGATCTGCAATGTTAGATCGTTCTGGAACCGTCTGAGGTATCGCTTTAGATCTGCAATGTTAGATCGTTCTGGAACCGTCTGAGGTATCGCTTTAGATCTTTGATGCTAGATCGTTCTGGAACCGTCTGAGGTATCGCTTTGATCTGTGATGCTAGATCGTTCTGGAACCGTCTGAGGTATCGCTTTAGATCTTTGATGCTAGATCGTTCTGGAACCGTCTGAGGTATCGCTTTAGATCTTTGATGCTAGATCGTTCTGGAACCGTCTGAGGTATCGCTTTAGATCTTTGATGCTAGATCGTTCTGGAACCATCTGAGGTATCGCTTTAGATCTTTGATGCTAGATCGTTCTGGAACCGTCTGAGGTATCGCTTTGATCTGTGATGCTAGATCGTTCTGGAACCGTCTGAGGTATCGCTTTAGATCTGCAATGCTTGTTTTTGAGTTGGTTAGTGATCAGAATGAATCTTCGGCTTGATTATATCTGAGAGAACCGTTCATGGAATTCAGGTGAACACTGCATGTGATTGAGAACATCTTTGTCGAAGATATCCGTCTGCTTGAAAAATCAAGTTAGTGATATGCAATGTTCATGATGCATGTAATGTATGATATTCCCGGAGAAATATGCATGTTATGTTGTGTATGAATATGCGTATGAAAATGCGCATGATGCATGATGTATGAATATGATGTATGAATGTGAATATGTGATGTATGCATGTGAGATGTCAAGCTTTTATTTGGGAAAATAAATTTCCGCCAGTCATCTGGATATGACTATATTGTGATCGTTGATGATCTTTTATCTTGTTTGAGTACCCTCGGCTGGGGAAATTCTTTGAGAGCCCTGGTACTCTGTTGAAGGATCTTTGAATATCTCTTGGGAATGAAAGGTAGCTGGAAGTTCTGATGCCCTTTCAAATGGGAATGAGGAAGATGCATAATCCTCCGATGCACTATCTGACCAAGTCCGGGTGCGGGGATCACACCTTCTGAAGATAGTAATCTGGAACAACCCTGCTGGGGGATAAGACTTCTTTTGAAGAGAAAATCTTTTTGAGGAATTTGCTGAGAAATGCGTTTCTCTTGGCGATTTTCTTCTGATGGGATGATGTCCAGATAATTGGGACATTTCCTGAATGCTATTCCTGTTTTTCCTGGTAAACATCAATCATATTCAAATGCACATGTTCATTCAAAACTATCATTGGGACGTTTACGTATTTAAAACAGAAAAAGTGAAAATAGTGATTTTTGAGCCTAAGCTGCATTGATTTTTGAAAAAGAGCCATGATAGGCTGGTTAGCACAGGGAGACAACAATCCTAGAAGTAGGAAATTGTCAGAAAGTTTTTGGAAAATATTTATAAAGATAAATAGCTATGTGAAAACGATCCAGTCAAGTTTCAACTCTGCTATTGCCAATCTGTCTTCGAGCATCTCATCCCTCACTTGTTGGAAGAAAGTGATTGGACTGATCGGTGTCTTTGAGGTGTTGAATCTTGATGGTGAGTGGGCAGCTAAACGGAACATAGTTGTATGCTACATTCCCTAACTTTTGCCTAGGCCGCCCTTTCAGGTTTTCAGCCTACCGGGATAGTATTTGTTTAGTCTCTAATTTTTGCCTGGACCGCCCTTTCGGGTTTTCAATCCACCGAGACGCTCATTTTTTGCCTAAGTTGCCCTTTCAGGTTTTCAACTTAGCGAGCTTTTTTTTTTCTTTTTAAGCGAAGTATTTTTTGACTATGTCAGCATTCACAGGGTGTGGGAAATCCTCGCCATCCATGGTGGTAAGCAACATGGCGCCGCCGGAGAATATTTTCTTGATTATGAATGGTCCCTCGTAGGTGGGAGTCCATTTGCCTCTGGGATCACCTTGTGGTAAGATGATGCGTTTGACAACCAAGCCACTAGTTTGGTATGCTTGACTTTTGACTTTTTTATTGAAGGCTTTGATCATACGCTTTTGGTATAGATGACCATGACAAATAGCTGCGAGCCTTTTCTCATCAATCAAGTTTATCTGGTCCAACCGTGTTTGAATCCAATCGTCTTCGTCTAGATTGGCTTCTTTCATGATCCTTAGGGAAGGAATCTGAATTTCAATTGGAAGAACTGCCTCCATACCATAGACTAAGGAAAATGGAGTTGCCCCTGTTGAAGTACGCGCAGATGTGCGATAACCATGAAGAGCAAAAGGTAACATCTCATGCCAGTCTTTGTAGGTTACTGTCATTTTTTGTATGATTTTCTTGATGTTCTTGTTGGCAGCTTCCACCGCGCCGTTCATCTTTGGTCGATATGGAGAGGAATTATGATGCTTGATCTTGAACTGTGTGCAAAGTTCAGTAATCATTCTGTTGTTTAGATTTGTGCCATTGTCCGTGATAATCCGTTCAGGGATGCCGTACCGACAAATGAGATTGTATTTGATGAACCGGGCTACCACATTCTTGGTAACAGAAGCAAATGAAGCTGCTTCTACCCACTTTGTGAAGTAGTCAATAGCGACCAGGATAAAGCGATGTCCGTTGGAGGCAGTAGGTTTGATTTCTCCAATCATATCAATACCCCACATTGCAAAAGGCCAAGGAGCCGTCAGGACGCTTAATGGAACTGGAGGTACATGTACTTTGTCAGCGTATATCTGGAATTTGTGACATGTTCGGGAGTGATGATGGCAGTCTGTTTCCATGGTAGACCAGTAATAACCTGCTCTCAGGATCTTTTTAGCCATTGTATGTCCACTGGAATGAGTACCGAAGGTACCATTGTGTATTTCTTCCATGATCTGTTCCGCTTCCTTCTTGTTTACACAGCGAAGTAAAGTCGAGTCATGGTTGCGTTTGTATAAGGTTCCATTGCTTAGAAAGAATTTTGCAGCAAATCTCCTTAGAAACTTTCTGTCGTTAATGGATGCCCCTTCAGGGTACTCCTGAGCTTCGAGATATCTTTTTACTTCATGGAACCATGGTTTTTCCTCGGTTCCTTCGGTATCGATCTCATTGCAATAGGATGGTTCATCTTGCCTGTAAATGGTGATCATAGGCGCCTCGTTGTCCCACCTGACTTTGAACATGGATGACATGGTAGCTAAAGCATCAGCTAGTTGATTTTCCTCGCGTGGGATGTGTTCGAAAGTGATTTCTTCGAAGTAAGGAATCAAACTCAGCACATATTCTTTGTAAGGAATTAGATTCGGGTGCTTCGTGTCCCATTCCCCTTTGACTTGGTAGATTACCAAGGCCGAGTCTCCGTAGACTTCCAGGAATTTGATTCTTAGATCGATTGCAGCTTTAAGACCCAGAATACATGCTTCGTATTCGGCTATATTGTTAGTGCAATTGAAGCATAACCTAGCAGTGAACGGTGTGTAACTTCCTGCGGGGGAAATGATCACAGCTCCGATGCCATTGCCAAGTGCATTAGAAGCTCCGTCAAAAACCATAGTCCACCGGGATCCTGGATCGGGTCCTTCTTCTGGTCCTGGTTGTTTGTAGTCATTGACTAGCATAATGTCTTCGTCTGGGAAGTCAAAGTTCAATGCTTGATAATCATCCACTGCTTGATGAGCCAGATGATCAGCTACCACACTTCCTTTGATTGCTTTTTGTGAAGTGTATTGAATGTCATATTCTGTCAAGATCATTTGCCATCTCGCTATTCTTCCTGAGAGAGCAGGTTTTTCGAACACGTATTTGATGGGATCCATCTTGGAGATTAGGAAAGTGGTGTGATTTAGCATGTACTGTCTTAGTCGGCGAGCCGCCCAAGCTAAGGCACAACAAGTTTTTTCGAGTAGTGAGTATCTTGTTTCACAATCGGCAAACTTTTTGCTAAGATAGTAGATTGCGTGCTCCTTTTGGCCGGATTCGTCATGTTGTCCTAGTACACACCCCATTGCGTCTTCTAACACAGTTAGGTACATTATCAGAGGTCTGCCTTCCACAGGTGGCAACAAGATTGGAGGTTTTTGGAGATATTCTTTGATTTTGTCAAAGGCTAACTGGCATTTGTCATTCCACCTTTCCACTTGATCTTTCTTCAACAGTTTGAAGATCGGCACACAAGTAGTAGTCATGTGGGCAATAAATCGGGCGATGTAATTTAGACGTCCCAAGAATCCTCTGACTTGTTTCTCGGTACGAGGTATAGGCATTTCTTGAATGGCTTTAACCTTGGCAGGATCAACCTCAATACCTTTGCTGCTGACGATAAAACCTAAGAGCTTGCCGGATCTTACTCCAAAGGTACACTTATTTGGGTTCAGTCGCAACTTGTATTTCTTGAGTCTGTCAAACAACTTGTGTAAATGACCCAGATGTTCTTCCTCGGTGTTGGATTTTGCAATCATGTCATCGACATACACCTCTATTTCTTGATGAATCATATCATGAAATAGCGCTACCATTGCACTTGATAGGTTGCTCCTGCGTTTTTCAGACAAAAGGGCATTACTTTGTAACAAAAGGTTCCCCAGGGTGTTGTGAAGGTTGTTTTTTCCATTTCTTCGGGTGCCATCTTGATTTGATTGTACCCTGAGAATCCGTCCATAAAGGATAATACCTTGCATTGTGCGGTATTGTCAACCAGTACATCGATGTGTGGTAAAGGGAAATCATCTTTGGGGCTTGCCCGGTTCAGATCTCTGTAGTCCACGCACATTCTGACTTTCCCGTCTTTTTTAGGTACAGGCACGATGTTAGCTATCCAAGGAGGATAACTTACAACTTTTAGGAATCCGGCATTGAACTGTTTTTCAACCTCGTCTTTGATCTTTTTTGACATATCAGGCCTACTCCTTCGTAGTTTCTGTTTGACTGGAATGCTACCTTCTTTGATTGGCAGGCGATGAACTACAATGTCTGTGTCAAGGCCTGGCATATCCTCATAGGACCAGGCGAATATCTCGACGTAGTCTCGCAGCATTTGAATCAGTCTTTGCTTGACGCTGTGTTCTAAATCAGCCCCTATTTTGACTTCTTTCTTTTCTTCGTTGCTGCCCAAGTTGATGACCTCAATTGGCTCCTCGTGAGGCTGTATGGCCTTGTCTTCTTGTTCTAGCAGCCTTGCAAGTTCTCTTGGCACTTCACAATCTTCCTCACTTTCGTCCTCAGTTTGGTAGATCAGACTTTCAAAGTCATGACGGGCAATAGCAGAATCGTTGTTGACTGGATCCAGAGTGTATGTGAATCTGCATGTTAGGTATGTGAGTGTGTGTGAAGAAAAAAACATAGCTATTTGAAAGCGAAGAAAGAAGGAAAAAGGATCACAAAATTTAAATATGCAAGCGTCCCATGATTTTATTGAATGCGCATGATCATGATATGATAAGCCCTTATAGGAGGACCAGTGTGCTAAGGCACACGGCTTTTCAAGCTCATGGTTCGATTGTTCAGGAACCATTTTTATCTTTGCACAATATACACAAAGAAAACAGGAAATGGCATTTACTCCTGGACAAAGGAGATCACATCCTCAGCTTTCCAGTTGTTCAATCCACTGTTGTGAGCAGGGAGTATCCAGCTGTTCCAGTTGCAGTTGTCTTCTTCATCTTCCACAACATTGATTTCATTAGTGGGAAAATGAGCCGGTGATCCTTCGGGATAAGGGATATACTCTGCTGGATACGAGAGCCCAGGCTGAGATATCTCTGTTGGCTGAGCAAGATGCTCGATAAGGCCGTCCCATGAATTCGGGATGATACTTTGAATAGAGACTTGTGCATCTTGGTGAGGAGTGTATTCTGACAGAAAGCAACCCTCGGTAATTGGGATTTCCCTGGCTTCTTCGAAAGCGAAATTGTCATCGTAATGTTCATCCCATCCAGTTGGGACAATGTCCTTCATAGCAATTGGAGGAGCGGAATATTTCACCATATAGTCATATTTGCCGCTGGGTTCTCCTAGCGTGTCCCATACTTCTTTGGGTGGATTTTGATATTGCTCAGTGACAGGACTTGTGAAACTTTCGTCATTTTCAATTTGATCACCCCATCCAGTCGGGGTAAGGTCTTCCATAGCAATATAAAAATTCTGAGGTGCGGCATACTGATAATTATACCTGCCGTTTGGTTCTCCCACAGCATCCCACATTCCCATGGAAATGGGTGGAATCTCATCTGGATATGGCTGAAGGATATGGTTCATGAACACTCCTTCATCTTCAATAGCGTTTACTTCTTGGCTGACGAAGTGTGACATTAATCCTCCAGAATGAGGACTTTGACCATTCTTTTGATTTTCACTATCATAGCCCAGGCCTAGCTTGTCAGATTTGTAGGGTATATCGGGAAGCTGTCCCCATACTGTGCAATCACCCTGTTCAATCATGGCTTTGGCATCTTTGAGAGAAGCCATAGTTGTAGTTGGAGTAGCAGGAATATGCTTGATGGTAGAGACATCTGGAGAGACCATCTCAAATGATTGGCATGGAGTTTCGATGAATTCGTCTTCCAACTCAACATATTTGGAATTGCTTAGGTGACTAACCACATATTCCTCTTCGCCATAGACTGTGACAATCTTTCCTTTTACTGGATATTTTAACTTCTGATGCAGGGTAGAAGTTACAGCGTTTGCCCCATGTATCCAAGGGCGTCCAAGTAAACAGGAGTAGGCTGGGTGAATTTCCATTACGTAAAAGATAGAATCGAAGACTTGAGAACCCACTCTGATTGGGAGATTCACTTTTCCGTATACTGTTCTGGTTGACCCGTCAAAGGCTCTTACCACAACATCACTTGGCTGTAACACAATTCCTTCGAAGTCAAGCTTTTCTAGTACTGTTTTCGGTAACACGTTCAGAGAAGAACCGTTATCTACTAGCACATGAGATAGAGTGGTGCCATTACATTCAATGGAGATATGTAAGGCTTTGTTGTGATTTTTTCCAGCAGGAGTTAGATCCACATTAGAGAAACCGAGACCATTGTTCACGGTTAGATTGGCAACACAATTCTCAAATTGGTCGACTGAGATCTCTTGAGGCACATGTGCAGCTTTAAGGAACTTCATCAGAACTTTGGCATGAGCTTCTGAATATTTTAGCAGAGATAGCATTGAGATTTTTGAAGCGGTGTGCCCCAGTTGCTCAACAATATTGTAATCACTCTTGCAGATGATTTTCAATATTTCCTCCATTTCTTGCTTTGATGGATCCTCAGCAGTGATCTCCACCGGGGTTTGAACTTGTTCAACTTGTGGCTCTCTGCCGCGAGCGCTGTTATCTTGATTAGGAACTGGGACTCGGACTGGACCAGCAGCAACATTTGGAGAAATTTCTGGTGAAAAGATTCTTCCACTTCTCGTGATCTTGCTGGTACCCACAATATTACCCACAGTTGGAGTAGTTAACTTTGCGGTCTCTTCAGTCGAAGTACCCTGCTTAACTCCATGAACGTAAACATTAGTGTCGTATCCCCATGGGACAGCTTTGTCTGAGGAGTATGGAAATGGAGTTGGACTAGCAATGACTACTGATGCCACTTTGAGTGTAGCAAAAATTTTAAATGGAGCCTTGGCAGAGATTTTGAATGGTAAGCTGGATATCACTGAGGCATCCTCTATTCTCATCCCGTTTGTAAAGACTTCGCACAGCACGTCCATAGAAGGGAGCCTCTCAAACATAATGATACGGCGATCCATCCATTTTTGAATTCCCATCCTCAGATTTTCACAACCATTGGGCAGGCAGGAGCAGTAAAAGCAGTCGGGGTCACATCCTGGGAAGTAACCTGCTCGGATTAGCTTTCCTTTGACTTCGCAGAGTGGAGTTGATAATTCGTTCACATCATAGATGTAAACAGTGTCCAGGATAGCGTTAACAGTTTTGTCATGCTTTGGCATAAGTGCAGCGATGACATTTGGAGTTTCTGGAGGATCGAACTCAATTTCCCCAGCATCTATCATATCTTGTATTTTATTTTTCAGGGCCCAGCAGTGATCTGCGTCATGTCCTGGAAAGTTTGAGTGATAGGCACATGTTGCATCAGGGTGATAATTCGGAGAGGAAGTGTTGACATTCTTTGGAGGACCTTTTAATGTGATCAGATCTGCTTTTAGCAAGTGCTGCAATGCCTGAGAAATTGGCATGTTGATTCTGGTGAAATTTCTTCTTGGCGCATCTGGTCGATGCGTATATTTTGGCTGTTGATCTTTTTGAGGTGCAGATGCGGAGATCAGAACTGCCCCTACAGATTGATGCTGCTCACTTTTGCGACTTTTCTGAATTTGTGTTGCATTGACCTCATTTCTCCCGCTGATGGGCCTTTTTGTAGTACCAGAGGAGGAACCTATTTGAATTTTTCCATTTTGAATGCCACTTTCGACACGTTCTCCGGTCAGTATCAGGTCAGTGAAACCTGATGATGAGCTTCCCAGCAAATGGCTATAGAAAGAGCCAGTTAAAGTGCCCCTGAACATGTCAACTAGTTCGCGATCAGATAAGGGTGGTTGAACCCTTCCAGCCATATCTCTCCACTTTTGTGCATATCCTTTGAAACTTTCTTTTGGTCCCATAGACATGCCCCTTAGTTGAGTACGGGTTGGCGCAAGATCAGCATTGTATTGGTACTGTTTGTAAAAAGCATCAGCTAATTCTTCCCAAGTATGAACCTTGGTATTTTCCAGCTGGTAGTACCATTCGAGTTGTGTACCCGACAGACTTTCTTGGAAGAAGTGAATCCACAATTTGTTATCTGTTGTATGAGGTTGTATCTTCCTCACATAGGATCTCAGATGTAGTTTCGGGCAAGAAACTCCATCATATTTTGCAAAGACAGGGACTTTGAATTTTGGAGGGATAACAATATCCGAGATGAGCCCCAGATCATTGAAATCTAAGCCAGGTACTTTTTGTATCTCCATAGCTTTCATACGGTCTTCCAGCTGTTGGTATTTGTCATCATCCGGTTCGTCCCCAGAATGATCATTTTCTTCATTTGAAGAGAGAGAGGGTTTAGCAGAACCCTGGTTGCTTTGATTGTCTTCTTGTTCATCATCACCGACTGTTTCAGGGATCGGTGGCTTTTTGAACTTTTTGACTGGGATTTTGATCTTCCTTTTCAGGTGACTCACGCCTACAGATCCTTTGGGCTTCTTTTTCTTCTTGATTATCAGGGCTTTCAGTTCTTGTTGCCCCTTTGCCAGTTCCAGAATTGCCACTTGAACTTGGGCATTCTGTGCTTCGAGATTCTTGATGCTCATTTCAGATTCCATCTCTTCTGACTGAAATAAACAGCGAGAAGATGAGAAATCCGTCATGTGAACCTGTTATGCAATGTGTATGACTGGATGCAATGTGTATGCAATGTATGAAATGTATATGTATGAAATGTATATGCAATGCATGAAGTGAAATGTGTGTGCAATATTTTCAAGGATCTTAGAGTTTAGATTTGTTAAAGAAGAAACAAACGTTAGTTAATTCTTTTTTTCTCTTTTTTTCTTTGCCTCATTTGGGCTTACAAGACAGAAATAAAATAAATGATCCTTCAGGTCTCCCGTGGACGCTTTCTCTTTGCCCCCAGGAATGTGTTGATCTGCTGTTCTTCTTGAAGCTGTCCGGTGAGCTCCAATATCCTTCTCTCATAGTCCTGACAGTATGTTTTGAAGGTGTCTCTTTCCTCTTTGAGTTGAACCCAAGATTTTTGCAACTCTTCTAGGTCAGTTGGCATATCCGGGTGTAGAATAACTTGAGGTTCATATCCTTCGACCTCTGGTTCAATAGTCACAGGTAGAACAGCGGGATATCGCATAAGGAGTTTCTGAGCATGAGTACGAACCCATCTGAGGTAAGGTTCCATAGGGATAGAATTCCATTGCCCCAAAGTTTTGCTTTCTATTCTATAGACACTGTCCCATGCATGTATGAACCTTCGTCGGTGTCTATGAGAATCATTCTCGTAATCAAACACAATGCCACGGATAATCATGTCATGAGGACCGTTGCTCCTTGCATATCCGAATTGGCGTAGAGCTAAAGAGGGATTGTAAGTGATGCCTCCTTTGATGCCAAGGAGTGGCACATTAGGGTACTCTCCACAATGATCAATGATAGTAATGTCTCTTTGAAAGAAGTTGTTCCACCGGATATCTGAATGAGACAAAGACATAATCTTGCGAGACCAATGCATTCTTTGTTCATTTCTCAACACTGATCGGGGAAGATGAAATGTAAACCACCTAGCCAATAGTGGTATACAGCACATGAGAGTTCCTCGTTTCTTCATGGTACGAGTGTGTAGAGAATGTAGAATGTCTCCCAGCAATGTTGGTACCGGGTTACGGATTAGGAAAAGGTTGATGATGTGTACACTTATGAACTGGTCGGGATTAGGGAATAAAACCAACCCATAGATCAAAAGTGCCATAACTTCCTCAAAAGCTGGATAACTTTTGTTTTCTAGCAGTAGTCGAGCCTTTTCCAATAAGAACTTGGCAAGTAAACCCTTAACTCCACTCTTTGTTTCCCAATTGGACTCGATTTCTGATTTCCGTAGATGTAAAGCAGCAGCAATGACTTCAGGTTTTGGAATCCTTTCTAAACCAGTGAAAGGTAATTGATTTCGAACAGGCAATCCCATTAGTTCAGAGAACTCTTCCAAAGTGGGTACCAACTGGTAATCAGGAAAGGTAAAGCAATGATGTTCAGGGTCAAAGAACTGGAACAGGACCCGTATCATGTCTTCTTCAAATTTTGAGGTAACCAAATGGAGTAGGTGACCATGCCTTTCGGTGAATTGAACATTCCTGGGGAATTCTGACACTAAGTCTTTTAGTTCAGATGGTACCGTTGAGATGTTGATTCGGATGTAATCTCGAGTGGCGGGAGCCATTACCTGCAAAAACAAAGGTAAACTCTTTGATCCTTGAAGTGTTTTGTGAGAAAATGATATGCTTATGATGCAAACATGTGGCACACAAAAACAAATCAAACAATAGCCTTAGGTTTAAAGGCTTGCATGGAGCTGATAGGTGATACCCTCCCCACTGAAGTTGAGTTGGTTAAAACCTGTCCTAGAATAGTATTCGGGTTCTATGATCCTTGGAAGTAACATCTCAATACGGCGCTCGAGCGGCCGATCAAAATATTCCTCGAGGATAACTAACTTCGATCAATTTCAAAGCTAGCCACTTAATAGGCCACAAGTCAAGTTCAACTAAAAAGGTTCTAAGACAAATTAGTGTTTAATGACATTTCGGAAGCCTAATATACTCCTTGATCGTTTTCAAGGGACATCAGTATAAACCAAAGTATCGCACTAACGATGACTACCAGATCAACCGTATCGGTACATGCCGTACAGTTTCCTTGGTCTATTGTCATATACTTAAGGTATCTCGAGATTCGGGTTAGAATCTTTCACACAAGCAAAATACCCAAACAAACCTTTGAAAAATATAGCAATCAAGTCAATCAATTGAAAACATCGAAGTGATCTATTCTCTTAAGGTAACCCCTTTTGAAAACATTTTGTTTTTTTGAAAGTATCTCCCCAGCAGAGTCGCCAGTTCTGTGGACCTCCGTTTTTTAATCCGGGGCCATACCTCTCTTCTGGAGAGATACGTGAACTGACTTTTTTTTATCGCTTAATGCTTTCGCATTTTTTTTTAAATTCACAGAGTCGCCACCGACCTTTTATTTTATCCAATTAAGAAAAGGTTTATAAAAGAAACAGAAAAAAGACCTTTAAGAAATTCTGGGTAAGGGGGTAGGTTATACAAAGGGAAGGTGTTAGCACCATTTGTATCCATGGTTATCCATGGGCTCTTAAGTTTGCTTAGCTCACTTGTTTTTCGATTACTTTTCAATTGCTTTAGAATGCTCATATGTGGTTTCAAATACTTTTGTAAATTGAATTTTGTAATGATCCGTGTGTGGATGTATACAAAATGCTTGTTTATCTTTCGAAAGATGTTTTGAAAAGAACGTTAACTTTGTAATAATCCGTGTTTGGATGTATACAAAGTATTGTCTTTTTGGAAATTTTTGTTTTGAAAAACAACAGTGTATGAGAATTTTGTTTGTTTTGATTTGAGCAAGCAAACTAGGAGGTCTACCCTGAGTTGTAAGGTCTTTATCCTTATTTCCTTTAAAAATCTATCCTTTCACCGGATACAAACAAAAGGTTCGATTTTGTACTCGAAACAGTAGAATTTTGACTTTGATTTTGAAAAGAATGAGAAGGGATTTACCTTAAGAGGTGCAAGTGTGATTGTGATTGTATTCAGATATTTTATCTTTGAGGTTAGTGATCTAACGGTTCAATTTTATCTTTGACATACACGCAGTTTATATGTGCAGGAAATTAAAATGCGGAAATGTAAAGTGCGGAAAGTAAATCTACGCTATTACATCGATTGTGCAGGAAATGTAAACTAGCCTATTTACATGAATTTGACATCCTATACATTTATCTAGGAATTTAAATTGCAAGAAAAATAAAAGGCATATTTTTGGATTTTTTATGATTGATTTTAATTATAATTAATGCATGATTAATTAAATTAAGATGAAGAAAAAAAAGATGAAAGTATATTTAAACCTAGAAATTAAGTTTAAAATATGTACAAAATATTTGTCAATTAATTTTAAAACAAAACTATTTTTTTTGGAATTTTTGGAATGGGTTAATGAACTTTTTGGTCCCTCTAAATATTGCATATTTCGTTTTTAGTCCCTTCAAAATTTTCCTTTAAGAAATCGTCCCTTCAAATTTTTTTGTCTAAACTATTGGTCCCTAACGTCAAATTTGCTAGAGATTAGCTACGATTTTAGCCACCGATTAGCTACGAAATTTGACGTTAGGGGCCAATAGTTTAAACGAAAATTTTTGAAGGGACCATTTCTTAAAGGAAAATTTTGGAGGGACTAAAAACGAAATCTGCAATATTTAGAGGGACCAAAAAGTTCATTAACCCTTTTGGAATTGATTTGAAATTGATTAAGTTAATTAATACATAATTATGCAAATAATTATACAAATAATTAAAACTTAAAGAGAAAATTATTCAAAATATGTACAAAATTAGTTTATAATATATAAACAATATTTGATATAAAGAACAAATTGTTTATGATTTTTTCTTGATTGGTTAGAATAATTAAAAAGCAAATATATAAATATATACTAATTAATTATGCAAAATATTGAAATTTTGAAGAAAAATAAAATATTTTTATTTCAGAAAATAATATATTATTTTAGAAGTCTAAAAATATTTTTTGTGTATTTTTTGGATTTTTAAAACTATTTTTAAATAATTTTGCAAAGAAAATTAAAATAGAAATAAAAAAAATAAAAGGATACGATCAGGTGTGGTGGATAAGTGTGGTCTATGGTGTGGATCACTTGTCTGGTGCGTTGGATGAGCTGGCTAGTGGATCTGATGGTCACCTGCATGAGGGACCATACCACGTGATGTACCTGCAAAACACAGAATCCAAGATTAATTCAAAAAACACGCGCGCGCCCTCCAGCCAATCAGAGGACGCCACGCATCGTCTTCTTCCTCAGGATGGGCTTTTACACCTTTCATTTGCAGGTGGTGTAAAAACTCCAACCTTTTACACCTGTTGAAAATAGCGAATACTAGCAAACACTAATATAAATCTGGCGCGATGCCATGGTTCAGTTCGTATTGCTCATGCGATTCTAATGGTACCATTTAGAGTTCATAATTTTGCATGGATAGTAAAACCCCAAATTTTAAGGTTCGAACCCTAAAATGGTGATCCTACGTATAGGCGTCCAAACTTCAATTAAGTTTCCAGAAATGATTAGGACCTCAAACCAAACACAAATACATGTCTACATCTTGTTAAACATGCATGAATGACCAGATTCGAGTTGATTTAGATTTGAACAAATTATGACCTGTATAGCTCGATTTAGTGAGCTTCAAGGCTTGCAATTGATTGGAATACGTTCAATGATACTTGAAGATTGTATTTGAGTGTTTAATTTGAACTGAAACAAGATAGAAATTAAAATTCGAATTTTGAATTTCTTTGAAAAATTTCAAGTGATTACAAGTGTGTTATCAGCAAGGCTTTTGTTTCTGAACTTGTCCCTTTATTACTGAAGTATGGTAGCCTATTTATAAGCATTGAGTGCTTAGAAACTAAGCTAATAAGCCTTGATTGTCTTTGTTGGAATCTTGACTTTTCAAGCTTAAAATTTAAGCCACCATTGCTTGATCTCCACACCTCTTGCCTTAGGCTTTCCTTGCTGCATAATTAAGTCCCATGTGGAGGCTTTAGCTTAGAAAATAAGCTATGCTTTATCCTTCCTTTTTTCCTTTTTTAATTTAATCTTAAATGATAAAATTAAATCAAAAAATGGAGAAAAAATGTTATGGGCTTGGTCTTGGTCGTGGGAGGCCCATAATATTATGGAAATGATGTTTGAACCATGAAAACTTGGCCCCATTTGGAAAAAATACATTTTTGAGCAATGTTGATTTCATGCATTTTCCCAAAATTTAGCCAACTTCAACAAGGTTTAAATCCCTCAATTTTTGTCATATGAAGGAGATCTTGCACTTTTTGGAAACCTCAAAGAGTCCTCTAACCAATGCCTTTGGTCTCATGTCAAAATGATTTTTGATGCTCTTTGTGTGTCCTTTTGAAAAAAATGTCTTTTTGTTGACTTTGGAAATGACCTGTAATGTCTTTGATCATATTTTTCAAATGGTGAATCCAATGACCATGGGATCAATGGCATTTGAAATATAATTGAATTTCCTTCAAAATGAGCTTTGGTTTGAATTTTTTGGATGAAGGATGAGAGAGTTATGATCAGTCAAAGTTGAGTTGACTTTTCAGGCAAAAACCCTAATTTTGAATCTTAGGGTTTTGTTGATTTTTGATCTTTCCTTGATGAATTATGATCATCCAATGATCAAATGATGAATCCTTTGACAAAATATGGACTTTGACAAAAAAATTCATTTTTGACTGTCTGTTGACTTTTTTGGTCAAACGGGTCGTCTGTTGACTGTTTGAGCTGCTGACGGTGCGTCTGAGTGAATTGAAGTTTGAAAATTTGTATGATGGTACTTTAAGATATATGGATGTGTATGAAATCCATTTGAGCTCTCAAAAACTTGTTTCTCCTGTAAAAACAAGAAAACCCTAGTCAGGGACTGTTTATGTAGGAGACAGTTAAGCGTACCTGATTTTTGTGCAGTGTTGAGTCTCTGCTAATCGCGTGATATTCAGAAGACTTCTAGAACAAAAATCTTGGAATTTTGAATTGTGAAAGATTGATTTGATTGATGGTACAAAACACTGAGAATTGTATTGCCAGCAGTTTGGCTGTCAACTGACCGTTCAGGTATTGACGTAGCAGTTAGAGTGAAAAATCAACAGTCAAAGTTAATTTTCTTTTTTGTTGTTTTTGTTTTTGTTTTATGTGAAAAATGAAAGTTTATTTACATGACTTGTTAGAAAAACACAGACATAATAAATAACTAATATTTACTGTATGCGGGCAAAATTACCGATAATAACCCTAAAAATCATTTAATGCACAGAAAAAATGAATATTTGACTGGCAGAAAACACATAAAATATTATCTGAGTAATTAAGCAATATTATGACAAGTAGTACAATATTTAATACTGACAGTACAAATATTACATACTATATTGAACAGTACGACGAATAAACGGTACATTTAAGAAATACGGCAAATCTTAAAAATGACGATTGATAACCCATGCTACAAATAGTAACATGTAGATGATTGGGAGCATAAGCATCCCAGGTCCACAGTGTTCCGGGCTATGTAGACAGAAGAAAGACATGATCACCGTAGCAATGGTGATGACCATAAGAAAACACGTTTCCCACCGCTTCGCCATTTTGTCGGGGAAGAAGTAAGGATGGATTATGAAGTGGAAATTTGAGAGATGAATTAGAATTTGATGTGAGATTTTTATGGAAGAAAATGAGAGGTATTTATAGAATGGGAATAAGGATAGAGACGTTGGGGAACGATGTGATTCCGTACAAAAGGAAAATTTGAGTGGAAGTAAGATTTGAAAGAAAGTGTATGATAGTGTTGGGAAAAAGAGATGTGGAGAATAAAGTTAGTATTTGATTTTTGAAAAAGAGATTTGAAAAGATTTTTGAAAATAATGGAATATAGTACAAAAATTAGTGGGAAACAAAAGATAATAATAATCTACTTGTTACCAGTACAGTTTGAGTTTCCTGATTCTGCGCCTGCAAAAAGATTTAACTCTGTACCAATTGTGTCAGTACTATTTATCTGTAAATAAATAAATAGCATGTGTGAAGTAATAAACAGTATTTGGCGTTTGCGTAAGAATAAATTCAACTGCAAGCCAAATTACTGTATAAGAAAAATTCTAAAAACTAAGTATTTCATATATCAGGATCTTTGTTGAAATAAAAATCCATGATTATATGAGACTTTTAATTTTCAGATTGGAGTTTTCTTGAAAAATAATGCGGGCAAATTTTGGGGTATAACAGGATGCCATTACTTTTCTTTATTTAATTGGTTTATCAGTATTTAACAATCTTGATATGTATCTTATGAATGTTGTTACTGCTTAAAGAAATCATTGTATGTGTTAGAACAATCCGGGCACATGTGGTACAATAGACTAAGTGAGTAATTACTTAAAGAAGGCTATGAAAATAATCCTATTTGTCCTGGTGTTTTTGTAAGAAAAATAATATCCGAATTTGTAATAATTGTTGTTTATGTTGATTATTTAAATATCACGGGGACTTATAAAGAAATCAAAGAAGAGAGAAATTATTTAAAAATAATTTGAAATGATAGATCTGGGAAAAACCAGATTCTGCCTTGGTTTACAGATTAAGTATACTAAAAATGGTATATTAGTACATCAATCAAATTATACATAAAGGGTATTGAAAAGGTTCAACATGAACAAGACAAATCCTTTGAGTAGTCCAATGATGGGTAGAACACTTAATATTAAAAAGGTAAGGAAAGTAATGAAGAGGATCTTGGCTCAGAAGTGCTATACCTTAGTGCCATTGGAGCACTCATGTACCTTGCTAACTATACAAGAACCCATATAGCTTTTGCAGTGAATTTACTAGCAAGATTCAGTTCATGCTCTACGAAAAGACATTGGAAAGGAATAAAGCATATATTTCGATATCTTCGAGGTACATCTGATCTTGATTTATTTTATTCTAACAATACAAAACCAATCTTACTTGGTTATGCAAATGCAAGAAATTTTTCAGAACCACATAACGCTAAATCACAAACTGGATATACATTTACATATGGTACCACTACAATATCATGAAGATCGCAAAAGCAAACACTTGTAGCAACTTCTTCAAGTCATGCTGAAGTAAATACCCTTCATGAAGCAAGCAAAGAGTGTAGATGGTTACAATCGGTAACTCGACATATCCAAGGAGCGTTTGGTTTACCAATTGATAATAATCCAACAATTTTGTATGAAGACAATGCTGCATGTGTTACCTAGATGAAACAAATTAAATAAAAAGTGACAGAACCAAGCATATCCCTCAGATGTTTTTCTCATTCACACAAGAACTTGAAAGAAACAAAGAAGTTGATATTTAGTATATTCGTTCAAGTGATAATGTGGCATATCTCTTTACAAAGACACTTCCTACATCAGTTTTCAAGAAGCATGTACAAAATATTGAAATGTGTCACCTTCGAGATCTTTAAAGAAGAGCTATATGTGTTCTGTTGAGGGGGAGCATACTGTTGTACTCTTTTTCCCTTATTAAGGTTTTTATCCTAATGGATTTTTCCTAATAAGGTTTTTAACGAGGTAACTTATGTTTCCATAAGATTCTTCTCAACAAGACTTCAACGGAGCACCATGACAAATATTAAAGGGGGAGTATTATAATAATAAGCAACTATTATTATTATTTTGAAATATATTGTGAATAGTGAATATCTTTTATCTACAAAATTGTCAACTTAGTATAGTAACTTAAACTATTACATCTACAATCACAATACTATAAATAACATGCTATGAATTCATGTAAGAATGCCACAATTATCCAAGTGAAATAAATTACTCGACACTCTCTTCTATATATCTATTTTTATAATTTGATCCTAGTATTCAGTTTTTTTTAACACAATCGAAATTTTTTCTTTAGAGTCGGAAAAAAAAAATTTCTTTACCCACCTCCCTATGGGGGTCACCCTCAGCGAAATCCCCCATTTGCCCCTGCTTCGGAGATGCATCTCCGAAGTAATTTTTTTTATAGATTTTTTTAGACTTCGGAAATGCATTTCCGAAAACACCAAAAAATTGGTGTTTTCGGAGATGCATTTCCGAAATGCATGAAAATTTAAAAAATACATTGTTTTTTACAATCAGGTAATATTTCGGAAGTTCATTTCCGAAAATAAATCTGCATATACAATTTTCCCTCCTTCACTATTTCATCATTTTTCTCCAAAACAAACCCAAACCCTCTCCAAAACTTCCATCAAAATCAGTCAATTTTTCGTCTCAAAATCAAGTTTCAAACCATTGATCACGTTAAAGGGAGCATAGAAAGCTACAATTTGATGTAAACATCTCTCATTTCATTCAGTATTTCACTACATTGATTGATGAAATATGTGATGGAAACTGCGATGGTTCGGAAATGCATTTCTGAAATATGTTACCTAACAAATTTCAGAAATGTACTTCTGAAATCATCCCTGGCAGTAAAAAAAACAGTTTTGACCAATTTTGCTAATTTTTGCATATGATAGGTACGGTGCATCCGGACAACATTGTCGACGATGACGTAGTAGTTCCGGAAGATGGCAACATTAATAACGATCCGGTTAGCAACGTTAAATCCATGATCGATGCGGTAGATGTACGACAACATTTTACAACTGATCGGAGCTTCGCTTGTCGTGAACAATCGCTTGATTGAGTTCGTAGCGAAGCTAGTAAACTTGGATTTGGCATTGTTACTTTAAGGTCCGACAATGGAAATAGTAGACGGATAGCTTTTGTCATTTTGAATTGCGAGAGGGGTGGGAGTTATGCACAAACAAACCGGGTGTTAAAACAAGAAGACACGAGATCGAGAAAGTGTGGGTGTCCGTTTAAGTTGCGCGTGACTCGGAGGGTTGATGATTTGTGGCGTTTAAGCGTCATTTGTGGAATTCATAGTCATGCCTTGGATGCCAAGTTACACGGGCATCCAATGGCGTGTCGTTTGTCCCGCGAAGAGAAGAATGGGATTTCGGATTTACCGATAGTCAAAGTGGTGCCTCGCAACATACTTGCCGATTTGAAGCGGAAAAAACCGGATAGCGTTTCAAATATCAAGCAAGTTTACAATGAACGACACAATCTTAAAGTCTGGAAAATGGGCCCTCGGTCGGAAATGCAACAACTTTTGAAACTATTAGGCGATAACCAATATGTGTAAAGCTTCCGAATGTCCGAGGACAAAGTTACGGTACGTGACATTTTTTGGACTCATCCCGAAAGTATCAAATTGTTCAACACATTTCCAACCGTTCTTGTGATGGATTCGACGTACAAGACCAACATGTATAGGCTTCCTCTTCTAGAGCTTGTCGGTGTGACCTCGACGGACAAGACATATTCGGTCGGGTTTGCTTTTTTGGAGTGTGAAAAAGAATATAACTTTACATGGGCTTTGGGAATATGCAAGTCTTTGTTGGTTGCTCAAAAGGTTATGACAAGTCATTGTTACCGACCGGGACAATGCTTTGATGAATGCGGTCGATACTGTCTTCCCGACATCGACCGCATTACTTTGCCGGTATCACATTACGTGCAACGTGAGAAGTAAGCTCAAACCCGCGATTGGGACAAAAGATAGGCCGGATGAAAACGGTAAAGTTATCAAAGCCGGTGTTGTGGTGGATAGGATTATGGCCACATGGGGGGAGATTTTAGATGCACACTCCGAAGAGGTGTATACCGAGAAATTGGTACACTTTAGGTCTTTGTGCATTTCCATTAAGACTTTTTGTTATTATGTCGAATCCACCATCCTTGACAAAGTAAAGGAAAAAGTTGTTTGTGCTTGGACGGATCGAGTAAGACATCTTGGTTACACCACAACTAACCGAGTTGAATCCGCACATGCGGTCTTGAAGAGGTGGTTGGGTGATAGCAAGGGAGATTTGTGTCGGGGATGAGACACCGTGAACCAAATGCTCCAAAATCAACACAATGAAATTCAAACATACGGCCTCCATGTGCTTGTATACTTTAAAAAAAATGAAGTTGAATTCACCGATACGCATGGATGAGGTAATCGACCATTGGAAGAAGCTTCGTTTTGATGATTTTGACCCGCCGAAAGAAAATGATTCCAAAA
The DNA here is from genome assembly GCF_029867415.1 of Vicia villosa. Taxonomy (NCBI): domain Eukaryota; kingdom Viridiplantae; phylum Streptophyta; class Magnoliopsida; order Fabales; family Fabaceae; genus Vicia; species Vicia villosa. The sequence continues at coordinate 59,638 of NW_026706305.1, read as the reverse complement.
TCACCATCTCCGACGAGTTAGAAGTGATAATGGATAAGTTTGCTAAAGCGGATGACACAATGAAAATGCACATAAAAGAACAATTACGAAAAATTGCATTTCCGGAGACCACCGATTTGAAACCGCCACCTAGCATTCGTCTACTTCACCAGTGGATACCCGATGCCGGTTCCAATTCCGCTTTTTGCGCGACACGCCGTTTGCGGACTTGATAACATCGCTCAACACGCTATTGCAATATCCGGAAAATCGAAAGGTTGTCAAGCTCGAGTACCGCTCGCCATCGTTTAACGACGACGGAGACGTTGAGTTCACACCTACCCAAAAATACACAAGAAGACACATGAACAAAACGATCTCCTTCCTACTTTGAACATGTTGATGCATTGTTCCCGGATTCACCGACACCAAAGTCCAAGTGTAGTGGTAACAAAGGAGCCCGTATTTCGAAGCCACCTCGCACACCGCCGATCAAAAAAATCACCCATTATCTACATTGATGAGATGCCACTTTTTATGCACAAATATATCGATAACATAGTTAATGTTGGAGGCGAACGACAATTGTGGATATCGGGCCGTTGCGGGTTTGCTCGGTAAAGGGGAAGAAAATCACACTTTAATTCGACGGGAACTTCTTTCGGAGTTGACTTCGCATCGGGACATCTACGCCCGACTATATGAAAATCAAGAAAACTTTGAGAAACTTCATGATTCACTTGTTCCATCACTTACCGGTATCGCTCCGATTTCGAAGTGGATGCCATTCCCCGATATGGCCCATCTAATAGCAAGTGCATATGATCGGGTGTGTGTCGATTTGACGAGATTTGGACTATGTGAGACATTCTTTCCACTTCATAGTCGACCGCCATTGGACGCGTCGAGCCGCATCATATGCATCGGGTATCTAAGATCGCGGCACTTCGTGCGAGTTTTTTTGAAACCGAGGTGTCCTATACTGGCTACTTCTTGTCAATGGACGGCACATCATTCAAATGAGGCGGAGACTTGGCCGAATCCTTTCGTTTCAAGAATGGTGGAGTTTGAAGAAATGATGAGCCAAGAACATGAGCAAAATAGAGAGCGGTCGAAGAACATACCTATTTTAGATTTAGGCACCACCGATTGGTTCGGCAAATTTTAGTTTTTACCGGGCCGTTTTTTGTTTGTAATGACCGGTGCGTGTCTTTTTTTGTATGTATTGTCGTTTACCATGTAAAATCGGACCGATTCAATACATATATAATATAAGTATGTTTTATGTTGTCATTGCCTATTTTATGCCTATTTTGTATGCTTTTGGTATTGTTAACCCAAAACAGAATGCAATGCACAAAATGCAAAATTCACCTCTGTTTCTGCATAATTCGGAAATGAACTTCCGAAATATACATGTTTTCAGACCAATTTCGGAAGTTCATTTCCGAAACTTCCACTGAATGCAGGATAAGGTTTGTTGGGCCATTATTACTCCAATAAGTCTATAAATACAACACTCTCTTCTTCATCCTCTTCACACCACAAAACACAAATGACACAAACCTACCCCCACCTAGCATTCGTCTACTTCACCAGTGGCTACCCGATGTCGTTCCAATTCCGCTTCTCGCGCGACACGTCGTTTGCGGACTTGATAACGTCGCTCAACACGCTATTGCAATATCCGGAAAATCGAAAGGTTGTCAAGCTCGAGTACCGCTCGCCATCGCTTAACGACGACGGAGACGTTGAGTTCACACCTTTTGAGATCAAGAACAACGAAGATTTAGCGGTTTTGTGGACAACTTTCAACCGATTTTCTTTGAAGGGTTCGATCGAGTTGGATGCGAAACTTCAAAGATCGGGGGCCGACGTTATCAAAATGTTGACTCATCCTCACCTACCCGTGTTTAACAATATGTAACTTTAATCTTATGTAACGTGATCGATGTAATCTTCATCCGTTAAATAAATCGAATCGTTGTTGTTTGTTATTTTTCTTCTGTCCAGACCTTATTTCGGAAGTACATTTCCGAATTTTGGGTGAATTCGGAGATGCATTCACCTATTTTCTGAAAAAAACATTATTTCGGATGTACATTTCCGAAATCAGTTTTTTTATAAAAAAAACACGTTTTCGGAAATACATTTCCGAAACCACCTTTTTTTTCAAAAGAACACGTTTTCGAAAATGCATTTCCGAAACAGGGAATATTTTGGAGATTTCACACCAAAAAAGTAAGGAGGTGGGTAAAGAAATTTAAAAAAAAAAAGTCTCACCTATGAATTTTTAGGAAAAAGACACCTTTATTGTTTAAAAATAATTTTAGTTATCTACATTCGATATCAAGCTTATATACTCCCAGCGCGAAAAAGAACCCAAAGTCACAAATTATTAGTTGGTTCAGTGATGATTGACGCTGTACTTGATAGAGAGAACTACAGTTCGATCCCCCGCAACTGCAATCGGGAGGGGGCGGGCCGGTGGTGATAAAAAAAAAAAAAAAAAAAACCAAAGTTTCGGGTAAAGTAAAGTGTGCGAAGCAAGTTTCTCATCCATCATCTTACACGTACCACTAACAGCACACGATTCCCCATATTACCCTCTCTCTCTTTCAACAATAAATACGCATTCTCCTTTTTTTTTCCCTCCAAATCCCATCGTTTCACTCTCCTAAAACTCACTCCCATCTCCAAACCCTACTCTCCTTTTCTTCACCGCAAAGAATGGCTCCACCAGCCAAAACAACACCCAAACCTTCCAAACCAAACCACATTCACCCTCTCACTCCCTCTCAATCCACCGAATCTCCTCCCATCTCCTCCTCCGCCCCGCCGCGAAGACGCAGTCTCCGCCTCGCCGGTATTTCCATCTCCGAACCTTCCCAATCCCCAGCCGATTCAACCCCCAAACCCTCCGCTAGGGTTTCCAAATCAAAAACTCCAACCGCTTCGGAATCCCAACCTAATCAAACCGGCACGAGTTCCGTTAACTTGCGATCAGGAACAAAATCTCTCAAACGCGGAATCGCCATCGCAAACGAAGATAAAGACGATTCTGAAAATAACGCTACAAAAAAGAACAAAATATACGATGAAGGTGAATCGAGTAACAGAGGAATACTTACAGAAGAAGAGAAAGGGAAGGAAACTGTTGTTATTGATGAAAATGATGAAAGCAGCGATGAAGATGATGACAGCAGCGATGAAGAATCTGAAATAGAGAACACTACTGAAGAGAAAAATGATGAATCGAATGTTTTAGAACAATCTAGAAACCCTATGAATAACTCCAGAGAGGCACGAGGTTATAGAAGGAACTTAAGGAACTTGGAACGATTCCGTAACATAGCGAGAGAGAACGCGTCTCGTTTTGCTCTTTTCGCTGATGACGAAGACAATGTCAATGATTTATCTCCGGAGAATGAGCAGGAGAGGAATGAGATTGAGATTGAAGATTGGCCTGGTCCTTTTTCGACTGCTATGAAAATCATTAGGGATAGAGAGAAGAAAGGGAATCAGTTTCAAGCGGGGTCTGCTTCTATACAGAAGGATTTGATTGATTCGATAAAGTGGACTTCGAAAAGGATTGGGGGGAAGTTAGAAGGAAAGGTTTCTGTTCCTTCGTTGCAGGAACTTTGCATTCGGATTCTTGCTAAGAATGTTGATGCGATTGTTTCACTTGAGAGTGTGCCTGATGATTTGAGGCATAGGCTTAGTCAGTTGCTGTGTGATTCGCGAAGGATTAACGATCACTTTTTTGGACTTCTTGTTGGTGGAGCTCCCACGGAGATTCGGCTCAGAAATTGCTCGTGGCTGTCTGAGGATCATTTTACCAAGTGCTTTCAAGCAAGTGATACTTCTAATTTGGTGGTAGGTTGTTTAAACCTGGTTGATTGCTTTTTTATTATTTCTTGTGATTTTGTTGAGTAGTTGTGAAAAGGGTTTTAAGATATTATTGTTTCTTGTAATTTTAGTGTACAGTTATGAAGAGGGTTTTAAACTATGGTCTCAGTAAATTATGATTAATGACATCTTCAATTGTAGTTGTAGTGATAATCAAACACATTGATTTAATGGCCAAATTGCAGTTGCAAACTTTTCTTCAAAACTTTTTAGTGATATTAATAGATTGAATTTAGATTAACTCTGGGGTGATTTTAACATTTAGATGAATATTTTATAACTGAATAACCCATTATAAGTTTTCAAACACGTGTAGGTGGTTTTAGCTTGTTTGATAGCTTACTTTTGTTTCTTGTAATTTTGTTCAAGTGTCGAGAATAGGGTTTTACATTGCGTTTACAGTCAAATGTGTAGGTGGTTTTAACTTGTTTGATAGCTTTTATTGTTTCTTGTAATTTTGTTCTAGTGTCGAGAATAGGGTTTAAAATTATGTTTACAGTCAAATGTGTAGGTGGTTTTAACTTGTTTGATAGCTTTTATTGTTTCTTGTAATTTTGTTTAGTATCGAGAATAGGGTTTTAAATTGCGTTTACAGTCAAATTCGGCAAAACCCACCTCTATTGTAGTTGCCGCAACATTGGCCACATACCACAACCTTGATGTTTGCCTTTCTGGAGATTTATTTAGCTTCTGGCTAGCTTTCTTGTTTTGAAATATTTGATTATCTGGATTCTAGTTATTTATCTATTCAATTTTGAAATAGGTACTGCAACTTGATCTGTGTGGGCGGTGTTTGCCGGATTATGTGGTAGTTGCCACTTTAGCACGGTCCCCAAAGCAGCTGCCTAATTTAACTAGTCTATCTCTCAGAGGTGCCTGCCGACTCTCAGATGGGGGATTGCGCACACTTGTTTCTTCTACTCCAACACTTAGATCAATAAATCTTAGCATGTGCTCCCTTCTCACTTCTGCTAGTCTTTATTTTTTGGCTGAAACATTAAAATCTCTTTTGAAAGAGTTGTACCTTGATCATTGCATTGGCATTGATGCTGCACTAATTGTGCCAGCACTGGTGGAGTTTGAACATTTAGAAGTGTTGTCACTGGCTGGCATTCCAACTGTTTGCGATACATTCGTCAAGGATTACATTGTTGCACGTGGTCACAACATGAAAGAGCTAATTCTGAAGGACTGCATGTAAGTATCATTTTAGCAGTTTGTAAAAATAATTTCTGAAACAATTTCATTTTAGAAATTTGGTAGATAAATTTCTAATCAGAGAATAATTTAACCTAATTTGATATTTATGTTACTTCCAAATATTGTCTTTTTTAACTGTTGATCATTCTATGAATGTGGATTACTGATTATTTGTGAATTTCTTAGTCCTTTCAAAGTTTAATATTTTACCCAAATTGTAGGCTCCTTATTTTCTTTCTCTCTCAAAAGCTACTTATCATTTAAGCATGTTGATTATATTATTTGATATGCAGAAACTTGACCGATGCATCAATAAAAGTCATTGCTGAATACTGTCCTGGAATATGTGAGCTGGATTTATCGAATGTGTGCAAATTGACAGATGTGTCCATGGGGTATCTTACAAATGGTTGTCGTGCACTTCATACATTGAAGCTTTGCCGTAACTCATTCAGGTATTTGTTTTTCCTGTACTTGCCTGTGTTTAATTTTTGTGTTATATTTTGCTTATGCTAGACACCTCTATTTTTTTGTTACTTATTGCTACCCTCACTTTTTTATTGTACACTTTCCTATTCCTGTCTGCTATCAATCTGATTTTAATGGGGCTAGGGTTTTATTTTTCATAAGTCAAAATGTTGATGCTTTTTCCATATATATTCAAGTGATAAGAATAGACTCTATTATGTTAGTTTTTCTCTTTGCTGAGATTGAGACAGACCCTATAACAGGATCAAATCTATTTTGCTGATAGGCCTAGAGGGTCTTTGTCTATCTTATACATTATCTTGTTTTGTGAAAATTCTTGTGATTATTCATTCCCTCCTACCAATTGATTCCCTATTTCAAATCTCACATTAGTTCTTACTGCATCTATTATTGGTCTTTGTCTATCTTAAACATTATCTTGTTTTGTGAAAATTCTTGTGATTATTCATTCCCTCCTACCAATTGATTCCCTATTTCAAATCTCACATTAGTTCTTACTGCATCTATTCTTGGTATCGTCAATTAATGAATAAACTAACCTAATTTTTTCGGCATTGCAGTGATGAAGCAGTTGCTGCATTTGTGGAGACTAATGGAGAGTCTTTGAAAGAACTATCTCTTAATAACGTCAAAAAGGTACTTTTTTTATCTGCTTCCTTGATTCTCTCTGTTGTCTTTTATAAAAGTCATGATACTCCAAGGTACGAACACATGTCCGACAAGTGTAAAAAAAAACTTGTTTTCTTTGCTTAGACACACTTTGAAGACTCCTATGTGGATTAAAGATGTGTCACGTTAGGGATGAATGATCAAGGAAGGATTTAAAAACATTAAATTTGATTATTGTATTTTTAACTTTTTGGTAAAGAAGATGGATAAATGAAGGCGAAAATTTATCATAATTAGTCTAAGAGCTTTTTTGTATTGAACTAAACTCCCACGATTTAGATATTTTTTGTAATGAATGAAATTGCACGATTTAGATCTTTTTTACATGAACTTCATTTACTTGAACTTTTTAATATGCTGGAAATGCAGCTTTGTGCTTGTAAAAAGATTTAATAAGCCTACACTCCCAAATCAAAACGTATGGTTATTTACAGTATAATCTAAGCATCCTATGTATTTGCTTGTTGGTAAAAGTTTATTTTATATTTCCGTCTATAACTGTGTTCATTGGATCAAGATGCTACTATATTTGTACTTTTTTTGAAATTATATAGCAAGAACCTGCCCACTTGATGGAAGAAGCTTTGATTATAATTTTAGCTAGTTGAGGCTGCTCAACATTTATGCCTTTTTTATTCGGTTATCAGTTTAATTGACAGCTGGCTCATTCGTGTTTATGTTCTTTTGCTTTCTGACTGCTACGTTAATTGATTTAATACAGGTTGGCTACCACACAACCTTATCACTTGCAAGCCATGCAAAAAAACTGCATAGTCTAGATTTATCTTGGTGCCGAAATTTGACTGACAACGCTTTAGGTTTGATAGCGGACAGTTGCACGGCGCTAAGATTACTCAAACTTTTTGGATGTACTCAGGTATTGTATTAGACTTCACCTTAAAAACTCGTTATTAGTTCATTGGGGGATTGTGGCCACATTATTTTTTTAGTTCCCTCTTATATTTGTGATCATATGTATATTAGTGCAAGTCTATGATTAACAAAGCCTTACTGGAGAAATGTTTCATACGGCTGCAGGTAACAGATGTTTTTCTGAAGGGGCACTCAAACTCTCAGATGCAGATAATTGGTATAAAAATGACTTCTGTTTTGCAGCATGTCAAAGTGCCGGATCCTCATCGAGCCGCACTGAATTATTCATCAGTCTCTGTAGATTTGGCCGCGTAGATTTTGCATATAATTAATTATACAATCACGTGATATTTATACTAGTTACAGTGGCGTATATTTCCTATGCCAGTCAAAAACATTTTGCTGACATTCCTCAACTTGGGAGAGGATTTTACTTTTGAATTTTGACATCTGATAGTGAAGTTTTGTCTATTAGAGTGACAGTGAACTGTCCTTTTTTGGCTAGCATTTAAATGTTATCAAACCAAATGTACAAACCTGACTATTTTACTGCTCTTTGGTTACCGAGTAGCACATTGAGAAAGCCCGTTACGTTTGTGTTCAAATATTGATGTTGATGGTGAAAATGCGTGTTCAAATATTAACTCTGGTGGTGATTTTACTCCATGGAGTTCAAATTATCCTTTCTTAGACTTTAAATGAATGACAGAATAAATGATATTGTTTTTAATTGATATTACAAACTTTTCTTGTAATGGTACACAATTATATTACATTTCTTAACTTGTATTAACATGTGTTTGAAATATTTCAACCACCCTTGTATTTTAAAATGGATGGAGTACATAATTAACAATCTAAAAACATTTTGAAGAACTTTTTGTTTTGTTTTAAAGATTAGTGTTTTTTTTTGGGGGTATAAATCGGTTATCTTCTACGCGCAACTGTACTGACTAACCTTGGAGCTAGGGATGGCCATAATAGCTAGCAAAGTTCTTCATCAAGAGATTTAACATTGTTGTGTGTCTAGGGCTAATCTCTGATTAAGCTAGAAGAGATTTCTTCCATTTCAACCAAAATGTTCTTGGGTAAATAATGGTTTAATTTATACACTATCTTGATAAAAATATGATTTTATACACACTTAACAATCTAAAAATCATATTGAAGAAATTATTCTTGTTTTAAAAAAAATACTAATATGATACTCGTGTATTCGCACGGGTACTTATAAGGTACGCGCATTGTTTTTAAAATATAATAAAAATAAAATAAAATTGTTTAATCAAAAAAAGTTTATTATCTTCAAAAGAGATAATAAATCGATGGCTATAATTTTTTTCATATACTAAAATATTTAAATCAATAATATATTTTTCTCCTATATAAATATTATTTTTGTTTGGATATTATTTATTGAAATATTTGAATTAATAATAAATTTATTTACGTTATTATTCAATTATTTCAACATCTCTGTTATATATAATTTCCATATATTAAGAGAAAAGAAAATTTATTAAACTTTAACAAAAAATAAACATCAATTGAAATTGATGATTACCAACTTTGACTAATTATGAGTGTGATGGTTTTGCAACATACAACTATAGCTGTTCCCTCAATAGTTGTTGGAGTATACTTATGGGAGAAAGGCCTTCGAAAATTGACTTAGTTAATTATTACTTTGAAGAAAACAATAATACCTGAGTGTTAGACTTCACAATCTGATAGATTAGAACTAAGTGTGATTAGATTATGAATTCGGTTAAGGAACACACTTTCTCAATAATGAAAACAATAAAGTAGATTTTCCATCAGTTTTAGAACCAAAGACATAGTAATAAAACATATTACAGTACTTTATTACTATTTTGCTTCTTCTGGTGTTCTGATCTTCTAGGAGTGGCACAAAGTCCTGCAACATGCTCAACTCTATTTCCAGTATTAAACCAAAAGAAATAATACCACCATTGATTTTTCTGCAGACCACATGATCTGGTCCCTTCTCCGATACTCCCATTCACTGTAGCCAAAGAGAATAGTGGTACCAGTAACAACTTCTGTTAGACAAAAATGGGAGCTGAAAATATAGATGGCGGTAATGGTCAGTAGAAACAAAAATAATAGTAATATAATAAGTCAATAAGGTGAGTTAAATGGATCAGATAAAACAATTGTGTAAATATAATATCACAAATAATGTCTATTGACAAATCAAATTTTGAATTTAGAATGAGATTTCTCTTACTATCATTGCAGATATATCAACCATCTCTCAACAATTACCACATGACTTGAATAGCAATATCTCTACACCAAATAAATAAACAATGAGCGAAATTGCGTAAGCCTTTACGCGAACGCTATGTGACCGCAATGGTTTTTTATACCTTTCAAAGAGTAGCAGAGCTAATTTGAGCTATTTTGAACTATTGTTCCTTTCATTTTTGTCATCCACCCTTTGATTTTAGCTCAAGAACTAGAAGATTTAAGAATTGTTATCTCAAGTCTGTCCATTATAGGTTTCTGCAACAAAGTCATGAGAGGTTAGATATAAAGTTATTCATGAGCTTCTTGAGTTTAAAGGGGCTGGTTCTTGAAATGATAAGAGAGTGGAACACAGTCAGAGTACACTGATCTACATCCACCACTGAAATTAACTGAGCCAGAGCTTAAAGCAGCCATTGCAACATCCTTACCTTCAGAGTTATACCTGCAGCCCAAACAACAAAAAAATCAATATTATTAGCATAAATATAACATAACAAAGCATCAGTAATCTAGTGGAAATCAGTATACCAGCATCATTGTTGAAGACACGTTCTTAACAATTCCAACAACATCTTAAATCCAGAATAAACATTAATTAGATAAACAACTAAGAATAATCAGACATATACAATAGCAACAATTATAACATCCCAATTCTACCCCGAGCATTTATGCGGAAATTATAATGCGAGAAATCAGAGTATTTAAAAATTTCAAATAACACATTGGGGTATCACATATCAACTTAAAACTTCAACTTGTATTTCATTCAACAATGATATATATCATTCGAATTAACATTCAATTATCAGCTTGTCTCAACTCAAACAACTTGGAAGTATAATAAGTACCTCATATTATTCAACTTTGAATCAACGGTTATAATAACAACTAAAACATCAACAACCTAAAAATAACGAAGCAACCCCCAAGTGCTACGTATCAGAGCGACACACCAACTGGAGTCGATGAAGCAACAAACTTCCACAACTATACTTGAGTACCTGCCCATTTCCCATGGTAGGGGAAACATCAGCAGAAAGGGTGAGATATCAAACTATATAAATAGGATCATGATAAATCATATATTAGGTAAAGAATATAAATGAATCACCGCCTCACACAACATCAACATAAACCGCACAAAGAACATCATCAATGAATAGTCATGATATCAACATATAAACATATTCAACAAGTCAACACATAGGAATCTTCAACAAGTCAACATATAAGCATCTTCTACAAGTCAACATATCAGCATCACAATGCATAAACGACAACTTCAACCAACAACTGACAATGACTCAAATGCGACTCCACTGTGCATATGCATGTGGTACCATTGGAGTAAAACTCCCAACATAAACATTTCCAGTAATTCCAAGACATTTCAACAAGGCATAAGCCTTCAACATGGTGCCATCAAGGCAGAGGCATAAGCCTTCAACTTTCAACATGGTTGTCATAATTTTCAGGCATGCTTTGTGAAGTGAATGCAACAATCACAATAACGACAACAACTTAGCAACAACGACATAACGACAACAACAACAACAACGGTCACATATCAACATCATACCGTTCAACTTTAGCCATAGACTCACAACACAACTTAACAACAATACAACAACAACAACAACAACCACAGTCACATATCAACATCACACCGTTCAACTTTAGCCAAAGACTCTCAACACAACTTAATCAACTCATAGAAACATATATACGATATTAAAATCCGCTAGGATTCACACCACAAGGCTATCCACATAACAATTCACAATAATAATCATATTGGCAAATCACAATATTAACTGCAACAAAAGCATCCAAAGCAAAATCACAATTTTCGGTCGATTCTTAAAATAATCGCAAAATGCCAATATACCGAGTAATCCAAACAACTTCCAAATTAACATCTAACTAATTAGACATCGTTAATTATCAAAACAACATAAATGGTTTAATAATATTTTGTTCTCAACTCAAATATTCAACCGAAACACAATTATGGTCAAATTCTCAAGATATTGTAAATAACCGATAAACCGAATAATTTATCCAAATCTAAATATTTTCCAATTAAATAGAATTATTGAAATTAATTCAACTATTAATTAATCAACTAATTAATAATCCTATCACATTAAGTTTCAATTCAATATTCTATTTCCAATCCAATTTCCAATTTACTATTTCATTTTCTATTCCAAAACAAACATTTAATGTAAAGGATACTTAAATCCACACAATTTCGGTCGGTTCGTAAAATAGCACAATTTTAATAAAATATCACTACCAAATTAACCTACTAATTAAACTTAGCTACCACGTAAATTTTCATCAAATTCCGGACAACTAATTATACCGCTTAATGAAGGATAGAAAAACACTTAGAAAGGGGGGGGGGAGGGTTGAATAAGTGTGACTTTAAAAACTCTTAAGATAAAAACAATGAACACAATTATTTTTATCCTGGTTCGTTGTTAACGAAACTACTCCAGTCCACCCCCTTAGAGTGATTTACCTCAACTGAGGATTTAATCCACTAATCAATCTGATTACAATGGTTTTCCACTTAGATACCCTCTAAGTCTTCTAGAGTATACTGATCACAACTTGATCACTCTAGGAAATCACCACTTAGATAACCTCTAAGTCTTCTAGAGTCTACTGATCTAACTGATCACTCTAGGAACCTTTTACAATCAATGTAAAATAATTGTTTACAAGAGTATGAATTGCTTCTAAGAAAGCTATAATCACAACTGTGATATTTCTCTTAAGTTCTAAGCTTAACACTCACTAAATATTACAAGAGTTGTGAGGTTGAAGATGAAGTTTGTGAGATTTGAATTCAGCAGCGTTTTGGTATATTTCACAATAGTTAGTTGCTGCTTATGATCAGAACTTCCATATTTATAGGCGTTTTGGGAAGATGACCGTTGGGTTGCATTTAATGCATTGCATGAATAGTACAACGCTGCATTTAATGTTTCACACTTTTGTCAACTACCTCGAGCCATGCTTTTGCTGCTTTTACTGACTTTGCCTTTTGTAGCATCTAACGTTCCTTTTGTCAGTCAGAGATTAGACTTAATAGCCTGTCATCTTGTACTTGCTTCTGATCTGAGATATGTAGATACAACGTTTGAATATCAGAGTCATTCACCTTGGTGCAGAGCATCTTCTTGTCTTTTGACCTTGAAGTGCTTGAGCGTGATACCGTTCAGAACATCAGTGCTTCTGCTTCCGACTTCATGTTCTTCTGATGCTTCATAGTCCATGTTCTGATTCTGCTTGACCATCTTCTGATGTCTTGCCAGAGCATGTTCTGATGCAGCCATCCAGAACCTTCTGAGTCAGTGCTTCTGAACGCTGAATTGTGCATACTCTTTATATATTTCCTGAAATGGAAAATGCAAAGGATTAGAGTACCACATTGTCATATACAAAATTCATATACATTGTTATCATCAAAACAAGAATATTGATCAGAACAAATCTTATTCTAACACTTAATTCAGCTATTTCGGTCAAACGAGACTGTTTTGAATTACACTTTGTTCCACTAGGATACTGTTTTACACTTTATTAAGCTTCTACTATTTTCAATTATTTTTCATTCTCACTTATAATATACCATTATATATATAACAGTATGGAAGCAATAAGCAAACAAAATATAGAAACGCTGGAATGGCTGGAAACGAGAAACAAGGTCACAACACACACCATTAGATAGCAATGGAACAAATATAATATGGCAAGGTGAGGTAGTCCATTCCATTATATATGACATTATGTATGTTCCCTAATTAATAGTATAGAAACATGGAACGAACAACACATAGTACAACAAAACAAAATAATAGAAATACAATGGGAACAGTATGAAACAGAGGTGAAAACCAACTACAACACACCATGAAAAGGGCATAAAAATGGAAATATTGGTTCCTACACATGATGCCGCCCGTCAATGGGCTTCTAGCTGCCGAACGTCATGTTTTTCTTGCCGGACGACAAGACTCACCTGGACCACCTTTTTCACATTTTTCCTTCGTTTTTCTCGTTTCTAGTCACGCATATGATTTCATATTTATTTCTAATTCAATTTTTATGAACAACAACTTTACGAAAATCAATTGCAATTTCACAAATAATAGAAAACAGAATTTTATACCACACAATGACAATCTATACCCTAACCCACATACAATCCATCATATTCCCATTTAGATAGTAAGAATCCCCTTACCTTGGATTGAGTGCAAGTTTAAGGAAAATCAATGGAAGAATTGGGAGAAATAACACTTGAGAACAACACCCTTTGGCCTCCTTCTCCTCTACACAACCCTAGCCTTTTTTTCTTTTCCTCTTTCTTGGGTAACCACAAGCTTCCTCCACTATTATTCCGAAAGTGATACTACATAGTTAGTAAACCTCACAAATGGGTCTAATGACATTATACCCATTAATACATAGTAACACTAGTATTTAGGCCCAATATCATTTCTACACTTAATGTAAAAATAATACTTCCACTTAAACTCCATTAAAATAAAATCCGATTATTTTAATATACCGATTTATTACTCAATGTCTCAGATTTCCGGTTGATCGCGACAAAGTGGGTATGTCAGTGATTATGACTGCAAGTGCACATTCTATCGCGTAGTTTTAAAAGATATCGAGCCCAAAGGACTAAGAATCGACCTAATGTAGTTAATCGTTACTACGTAAATCTAAGGCCATCGTTTGATTGATTAATATCAGACGGGGGAAAATAAAAGAATAGAATTAAATTAAATCAAAGGGTAATTATATCGGTATGTAATAGTCGGACGTCGGGGATCTAGTAACTATCGACGCGGATCGTAATTTAGAAATACTTTTCAGTAGAAATCATTAGTTTAAAAACCACATTGTCTTATACAAAATTCATATACATTGCTATCATCAAAACAAGAATATTGATCAGAACAAATATTTTTCTAACAATCTCCCCCTTTTTGATGATGACAAAAACATATATAATTGATATGAATTTGCAATCAGAATTTCAGATGACAAAAGACAATTACACAGATATAGCATAAGCATATAATCAGAGTGTGTGAATATGTCTCCCCCTGAGATTAACAATCTCCCCCTGAAATAAATACTAGAAGAATTTATAAATAAAAGACTTCCCTGGGCATCACTCAAAGTGATTAATCATCCTTAAATTATCCCTATGTCAATATCCAATGGGCATTGTACTTCAATTCAAAGGCCACAGTCATCAGTTCCATCTGGTCTACAATTAGGGTTTTTGACCTAATTCACCCAAACATTTGACTTTTAATCAGGACATGGCTCCACAACTCAAACCATGATTCAAATACCTCTAATAATTCAATAAAATCCATTCATTTCATTCATTTAAGAATGAGGACTTAATTCATCATAAAAATCCAAGATTACCCTTCATCAGGAAAAAGTCAACTGTACAAGATCACCTTTGACTTTTGAGATTTTGGATCAAACCATGACTTTTAAGGATCAATATCATCAACATATGATTATTGAAGTCATTTGATCAAAGAAAATCAAGAAAATCCATCAAGGATCAAAAAGTCAACAAAAGTCAAAATTAGGGTTTTCAAGCGCATTTTGGGAAACTCAAAATTTTGCTTACACACTAAAAAATCTCCCAACATGAAAGTTGTAGATCTTGCAAAATAAAACAACTTTTCACATTGAAACTTTTTGCAAAAGATCAATCATTTGAGAGATATAAACTTTGCAAGATTATAGGCCATAAACACTTGGTACACCAGTAGATATGCCATGTATTTGTTTTCATCATTGCATAAGGATTGAAGAATATTCCCAAAAACAAAGACATGTGATCATGTAATGATTACATTTGGGAATTTATGGCAAATGAGTGAATCACCAAAGGAATCTTCTCCCAACCAATTGGAGCACATTTCTATAACAAAATTGTCCCCTAAGATCAAGTAAAACAGAGGGCTAGGGAGTGGTATCAAAAAAATCCATCATTGCATTTTGGATATTCTTTGAATTTCTTCATGGCCAAGAAACCAAAACTACCTCACTAAGCAAGCTCACTCTCTCCAACTACTCTGATCATTTTGCTATAAATAGAAGGGCATACCTCAGTATTCAACACACAAAAGCAACTCCAATTCTTGCTTTCTCCTTCTTACTCTTAAGCTTATTGTTTTCTAAGGCTCTTTGGCAAGAAGCATCGAATTCTTCAAACCAAAGCTCTTCCTTGGAAAGCAAGCCTTCTAACATCTCAAGGAGGTTCATTAGAAGTGATCCAAGCACCTGGAACACTTCTGAAAGTGAAGGAACACCATCTTCACTTTCAATTTGGAGCAAAGCCAGTTGGAGGTCTATAGAACAATTCAGAGGGTTTCAAAAAAGTCCAAGCATTCAGACACATTCCTTAGGGTGTAGTGAAGCTATTTAGATGGTTGCAGCTCATTTGTAGGTGCAGAATCACCATCTTCCATTTTCACTTGAAGCTCAAGCAAGAGGGGTCGAGTAGATTGATTCAGGGGTCTTCAAAGCAATTCAAGTGCCCAGATAGCATCAACAAGGTCCCAGGAAGCTTTTGCAATCATCCATTCATAGCCAGAAGCTCCCCACCATCACCACAACCTTCAGTTTCAGAGGTAAGATTTTGAACTCCACCTATTAAATTCATGCACTCATTTTGTTAAAATTCAATACCATTTCATTCAGCATCATCTGAGGATTAAAAACCCTCTATCATCATTCATGTATTCTTCAGCATCGTCATTTAATTTCATTTCAATTTTTAGGGTTCTTCATGTATTTTAGATAATTCAGTAGCTATAGTTGATTTTAGTCTATGTTAGTTACATATCTGGTATCGTGAGTGAATTTAGAACAAGTTTCATGTTTACATCTTGACCATTGGTTGAGAAATGAGAGAGTTGGAAATTCAAATTTCCAACGAGCTCAAGGTTGAAGATGAAGATGGTGGTAGCGCCATTATTTTGAAACTCAGGAGCAAGTTTATAATATTTTGAATGGAAGGCGTTTTCTAAACGAATACATCGTTATAGCCCAGTTGGTAATGTGAGTTTGTGTGAAGCGCGTGCCCAAGGTCTGAGGTTCGAATCCCCCTCGCCCCAGAACTTTTGATTTTATTTATTTTCATCCCTATGCACTTGTGTAAACACATGTATTGAACTAAAGCCAATACAATGTCACCAAGCGCGTGTTGGTTGGTTGGTGTGTGTTTTGAGCCATGAGTTCAAGGGCTGAGTTCAAGCCTTGGTGAGACCAAAACCATTTTTTTAACACTATTTTCTTTCATTTTCTTTACAACTTCACACACTTATTTCACACATCAAATTAAATCATTTTCACTTGATTTTTCACACACTTTTTATTTAATATATCTATTTTATGAATAATAAAAAAAAATCACAAAAAATATTATTTATTTGATATATTTTTATTAGGTTTAAAATGGTATGTTTTAAGTACATTTAAATACTTTTAATACATGTTTTCATTGAATTTTCAAAACCTAATCACTTTTTAAATATTTTGTGATAAAAACCTAATTATTTAGGTCTTAATTAGGTATAGACTTTGTCTTTACCCTAATTAGGTTGGCTTTTGTCAATTTTCAAACTGTTTTCAAATCTTTGATTAAATAGACGATCAGAGCTTTCAAACAACAAAACCCTACATCTTTCAAGAATCTTTCAACTATTTTCATAACAGTAAATCAATCTTTGGGCCTCTAATAGAGTGTAAGACCCAACACCTTTTTTTTTCTTTTCATACAGTTTTTCAAATCATCTTTAAACAGAAAATTCCTCATCTATTTTCAAAACTTTCTTCTTGGTATTGAAGAGCATTATTCCCGGTGAAACTCTTCATATACCTATGTGACCTAGTGTCCATCTTCACTTCTTCTGTTTTCAAAACAAAAACATTTCAAAACTATTTTCAATAAACATTCAACTGTTTTCAGTCAAACTCTCAACCTGTTTTCAAAACAATAACAACTTCAAATCCATTTCACATGGGCCTCTCCTTGAGTCTAAGTCCCAAACCCTTTTTGTACATACATCTTTCAAAGGCCTCCTCTTCATCCAGGTTAGGCTTTACAGCTTTCAATTTACAGCTTTCATTTAAATTACTGTCAAATATAAACTGTATATACACTGTTTAGAACTCCGTCTGAGAATAACCTTAGAACAAATAAACTGTATATATATTATAGGACTATGGCCTAGGCTTGAGAATGTCTTCCCGGTGAAGGCTCTTTCCTAATTAGAATTCCTTATTTCAAACCTCAAGATGAATTATTCCCGGCGAAACATCTTGAAAAAAGCCTTAGAACAAAAATAGGACACATCCACCCAAGAGGAATTATTCTCGGTGAAACCTCTTACCCATTTTCTTAGAGCCAAATATAGTTCAAAACCAACACAGCTTTCTCTTGTGCTATACCAAGGACCCTCGATGACCCTCGATTAGCCTCCTCTTGGGCTTACAATACAAGGACCCACGGGCTTCTTAAAAGCATATTCACAGCTTTCTCTTGAGCTTGTATACAAGGAGCCATCATGTTTTTATAAACATAGGAACAGGTCTTTAGTCACCTTTTAGCCTACCCTGGTGAGATTCTTCTATTCTTCAAACCAGACTTCAAATAAACTAAGAATGTCTCAATCTCAGTATTGAGTCCACCTTTTGGAATGAGAGACATGGACAGTCTCTGTCACCCATATCTTCAATCTTCAGTAAGTCTTCTCCTTAGTAGAGTCTAGATTCCACATCGGGAATTTCCTCAGCCGAGTCATCCTTAATCTTGGGCTTTAAACAAGAAGTAAAATCAATCTTCCATAAGTCAAAAATTCCCTGGAAAGGGTTAGCCTTCATCATTCCTTCAAAAGTTAAAATTCCCTGGAAAGGGTTAGCTTCCAAAACAATTCCTTTAAATCCAAATTCCCGGGAAAGGGTTAGCTTCCATCATCCTTCATTCAAATCTTCAAAACTCCCCGGTAAAGTCAATCCTGGGTCAGTCTCAATCATTCAACATAACAAATTCCCCAGTAAGGTCAACCTTCAATTATGAACTTTCATTCATCAATCCCTGCTTAATAAAATCAAATTCCTCAGTAGGGCCAACCTTCACTCTTTGTACTACAACGTAACCCTCAGTAGATTTAGCCTCAACCTTGGGCTTTGTACAAGGCAGATATTCCCCTCTGAGTAGATAGACATGATTTATCTCTATAGAGAGATATTTATCCTATTTCACCACATTCAAAATACAAACATTTCAATTTTAATTTCAAACATTCTCCTATTTAGGATTCTGAAAGGCATGCTCTGAGGAACACACACCTATAGTTGCTCCATTTCCCTAAACTGGTTGAGCATATTTCTTTCATTCAAGAGACCGCGACTAGCATACTTGCACACACACAAGTAAGGTCCCTCTCTTATGAAACGAACCCAACTTTTCTGTCACTTCAAATGTTTATGGTGGAATAGTAGAAATACCTTTCTGTAAAGATGACTTCATGTCTCTTTTCTGTAAATAGAGATTTAATTCAAGCTTCAACCTTGAGCTTCAAACAAGGCACCCAAAATCAATTCATTTCCCTAATTAGTTCCCCGAACTACAAAAAGCTCTGACTTCCATTAGGGATATGTAGGCATGAGATTCACAAGGAATCTCAGCGAGCTAATCAAAAACCAAAAATAGTCAGTTCATCTGTCTTTCAATTTAATTCAATTCTCTCTCCTAACACAAAGGAGAAACTTTCCCAATCAATTAGCAAACATAAACACATAGACACAGAGAAGGTTCCCGTAGAGTACTACATATATGTTGGGTTCTTAAAACCTTCCTTATGTATAACCGACCTCCCGGACTCCAGAACATCTGATTAGGTGAAATCCCCACACCTAGAAAACTCCTAGGGTTTATTTGAGATATTTTTTCCCTTCCTCCTCGTAGGATAATTAAAAAGTTCGTGTGCTATCGTAGGAAGAACTGAAATAAAATTCATCCCACAAGGGCGCCTTTCTCCTTCCAAATTTTGCGTGAAGGGTCCGGCGTGCCGTCCTCCGAAGTGAAACGGGGAGGTAAAAAAAACGACACCACAAGTCTGTATAATGATTTCTTAAGTTTAAGAACATGTTCTAGAGACTTAGAGTCTTCAAAACCCGGAGTTTGATGGACATTGTCATACCCCGAAATTTTCCCATCACATTTCATCATATTTCAATTCACCTGACATTCAAAAGTTCAACGATACCCAAGAAGGAAACATGCACCACTCTCCTAAGCAATAAATCTCTGAACTAGGGTTTTTGCCTTTCTCAAAGGAAACTCAAGTTCTGATACCTCAAGTGGACTTCATGGCTTCCCACATGTCCCAAATAATCCCTATGACAATTTTCAAGCCCTAATTCCCTAGATTGCACAGTCAACTGCTCTAATGATCAATAGTCGACCAGTTTGACCTAAAAGTCAACCATGGTCAATATACAGTCAAAACTTCCGATTTTTGGTGAACATCAACATTTTAATGTTAGATTCATCATTTGATCAAGGGTTGATAATGATTCATCAAGAAAAGCTCCAAAATCATCAAAAACCTAAGTTTCTAAATTAGGGTTTTAAGGAGAAAGTCAACCCAACTTTGACTGATCATATCTCCCTCATATTTCATTAAAAATTCCCCAACCAAAGCTCATTCTAAAGGAAATTCAATTCTCAACAACTTTGATGTTGGGACCAAGGTCAAGAAATGCTTTCGCATAAGAGATATAAGTCAAGACATTATAGGTCCTCCAAAAGGTCAAAAAAAAGTCATTTTTTTCAAAAGATCATAACTTGAACATGGTAAACTCAATTCAGATGAAACCAAAAGGAGGTTTTATAGGAAATATGGAGATTTCTAAAATGGTCAAGAACACCTTCATAGGGTTAAAATTGAGAGAGATACGCATGGCTGAAGTTGAGCAATTTTCAAGAAATGCATGAAAATCTAATTGGCCAATTTTGTGCTTTTAAGCTAATGGGCCTAAGATTTTGATTTCAAACATTCTTATGACCTAAAAAATTACCTCTAAGACCATCCTCATACTTTTATTATTTTTACTTTTACTTATATTTATTTAAATTTTATTAAAAGGAAAATAAATTAAGTAAGATGTAAAAATTAAAGTAATCCATATGGGTTTGATTTTAAGCTTTTAAAGGGCCCATATTATACCCCATGGAGTGTCCAAAACGTGGAGTTTTGCTTGAGGAACAAGAATGGCCAAAAGTGGAAGATTTTAATACATAAACTAATCATATATCCATATCACTCACAACCTAAGGTCCAAGCCCATTAGTTAAACCTAATTCAATCTCCTTATATGTAAAACACGTTCAGTAAGGGAAAGGACACGAAAATTGGCCAAGAACTAGGGTTTGCAATCTACTAAAGTTCAAAGAAAACTAGGGCAAGAGAGATCTTTGGTGGAAGCCATTATCAATCAGTTCCAAGCCTCGAGTCATCTTCATAAAGCATCCAGGAGGCCATCCCAACCAAATAAGAAGGGTAGAACGTACGAGACTCTCTTCACCAAGGTTACATATTGTGGTAACGAATTTTAAGACTCAAACTCTTTAATCGCTTAACATGAATCAATTCTATGCATATATACGTATTTATATTGATGTTAGGGATTGCTTTGAGCCCTCTTTCGTGAGTTTTAACGCAGGGAGGAAGAGACACCATTGTTGGTGCTCTAAGTTGTGTTGCTTCGAACGCGTACTTCCTGGTATTTTTAGGCCGAACGAAGGCCACTATCATGTTTAGAACGTCGTTTACAATCGAACCATGGCCTTTTGATTAACCTTCATGTGTAGTTGTAGTGAGTTTGATGTTTGCAGGAAAACGAAGGAAAATCCGCAAGTATGAACGCAGCAAAGGTCGCAGGTAATTCTGCATGTAATGGGAAGAAGATGATGAATAGTTCCCAGAACCTTTGACTCTTACGGGTGGTGTTGTGTTGTTGGTTATTCAAATGTTCTCTCCCTCTCTCCGAATGCCATTCGTGGGTCAACAGCCAGAGGCGTTCTCTCTCCGTTTCTCATTGGCCAAAGCATGAACCCATGGGGCCTAGCCTTAATAGTGCTTGACTTTCATATTTATTTTTATTTGACTATTATACTAACAACAAACCAATGCAGCACAAGTGACAAAGCATAGAAACTATAAGACTAATGACCTGGGTTCGATCCCTGGTCTCTGCCACGTTATTTTTCTTTGCATTTATCTTATGATTCAGTGCTTCGCCTCCTCATACGCTCATAGTGCACCGTCGCTGCTTCAACCATGCGATCTCTAAAAGCCAGATCTAAGGGCATCAGATAGCGCTCAGCACGATGGACCATCAAAGACCCACCATACTGGATCATACGCTTTGGGCTTCTCCTTCAATATTGGGCTGCCTTCTTACTCCTCACAGCCCCTCTCCTTTCATACTGCACCCCAGGTTTGTTTAAAATTTTTTATTTTTTTATTTTTCTTTTCTTTTTAACCTTTTTGTTTCTTTTTATTAATTTGTTTAATTTTTTTTTCAACCAATTAAAAATCACCAAAATGTTTTAATTAGATTTCTTGTGATTAAATATTTTTTTTATCACTTAAAGTTTAATTTAATTAGGATTAGTCTTATAATTAGAATTTAGGATTTCACTTAGTTTTAATTATTAATTAATTTAATTTAGTAATTTAATTAGGAATATTTTTTTAGCTTAATAACTATAAATTAATTAATTAGCTAGATGATTAATTTAGACTCAACTTAGAATCAGGATT
Source organism: Vicia villosa (assembly GCF_029867415.1). Classification (NCBI taxonomy): domain Eukaryota; kingdom Viridiplantae; phylum Streptophyta; class Magnoliopsida; order Fabales; family Fabaceae; genus Vicia; species Vicia villosa. The sequence goes on along the minus strand of NW_026706305.1, from coordinate 37,346 downwards.
AGTTTAATAATTAAATTAACTTAGTTTCAATGTTTTCAAAACGTAATTTTCTCCCGATTTCTCTTCTCATCTCCAAACTCCGTTGATTGTCGCATGAGTGTTTATTTTAGTTATTTATTTAATTTTCGTTATTTAAATTCTAGAAATTATGTATAGGTTGCTCATTCAATTTTTTTATGTAATAGTAACTAGGATTTATTTTCCCGCACTTTTACTTTCTGCATCCCCCGGCGGGTTTTTATTGTAATACCCCCATCCCGAAGCCATGTAATAGCGTGGGACCTTTACTTTTTGCACTTTATTTTCTGCATGATATTAATTGTGTGGTTAGTAAATAGGGAGTGCAAGATAATTAATTGAACGTAGCTCACTAAATCAAGATAAATATCTGAATACAATCACGTGATTGCTACACACACCCACCTCTAGGATAACTCCTCTTATTGCTGCCTTTCGAATAAAATAGTCAAGTCCCTCGAGCGTAGGGATACCTTAGCCTGCTGCCTTCGATTCAAAATCACTATGTCCCTCCGATTTAAAGATCATAGTCCCTTTGATGTCGCCTTCGGTATAAATGATCTCGTCCCTCGATTAAATGGTGATAGTCCCTTCGATTGCTAAGGTATCCTTACTGTTGCCTTAATGACTATTATATCCTTCTCTAAAGACTACGTGCCCTCTTTATGGTAGGGACAGTCTTATGGAGAACGATGACTCTCGATGACCCAATGATTTTGAGGGAGAAGTCCCATATAAAGTAGAGCCTGTTGATGAAATGATCATAAAGTATAAACCTCTGCATGAGCAGTTTAAATATGGCCATTCTCATGATATAAAGCACACATCTCACTCTAAGAGTTTCCACATTACACACACAAATAAAAATGTTGTTGCTTATTCTGGTAAACCTTATGTGAAATCTCAGTTCAAACAGAACGTGAGAAAAACTAACCCCAAAGGACCCAAAAAGAATGTGGGTACCTAATGATAAAATAATTCTTGTTGCATATCTCCTTAACAGTGCAAAATGAAAACATGTCATGGTACCTAGACTCTAGATGCTCATGTCACATGACGGGAAGAAAGTTTATGTTCCAGGTACTAAAATCTGCTGGAGAAGTAAAGTTTGGAGGGAATCAGAAGGGCAAAATCATTGACTCAGGAACCATATGCTCAGGAACCATATGCTTCATAGGGAACATTAGTTATAGAAGGAGAATTACCAATGCATATGGTTCCTGAGCCAATGATTTTGCCCTTCTGATTCCCTCCCAACTTTACTTCTCCAGCAGATTTTAGTACTAGATCTTGGAACATAGACTTTCTTCCTGTCATGTGACGTGAGCATTCAGAGTCCAGGTACCATGACATGTTTTCATTTTGCACTGTTAAGGAGATCTGCAACAGGAATTATTTTATCCTTAGGTACCCACATTCTTTTGGGTCCTTTGGGGTTAGTTTTTCTCACGTTCTGTTTGAACTGAGATTTCACATAAGGTTTATCTGAATAAGCAACAACATTTTTCTTTGTGTGTGTAATGAGGAAACTCTTAGAGTGAGATGTATGCTTTATATCATGAGAATGACCATATTTAAACTGCTCATGCAGAGGTTTATACTTTATGATCATTTCATCAACAAGCTCTACTTTATATGGGATTTCACCCTCAAAACCTATGCCTATTCTCTTGTTTCCACTCACACCATATATCATAGAGGCTAGCTGACTTCTGCCAATACCCCTAGATAAGAACTTCCTGAAGCTCAAGTCATATTCTTTCAGAATATTGTTTGTGCTTGGAATAGACTTTTCTGAAACTGAAGATGATTCAACATCTTTATACAATTTTAAAACTTTTTCTTTCAGTTCAGATTTTTCTATTTCAAGTCTATTATGTTCAGATGCAAAGAGCTTTCTTAGCTTTTTGTATTTGATACTAAGTTGACTCTTAATTTCCAGAAGTTCTGAGAGACTAGAAACAAGCTCTTCTCTAGAAAGTTCAGAGAATACCTCTTCAGAGTCTGAGTTTGATGTAGATTCTGATTCTCCATCAATGGTTGCCATCAAAGCTAAGTTGGCCTGCTCATCTTCAGAGTCTGACTCTTGATCAGAAGAATCTGAGTCATCCCAGGTAGCCATAAGACCTTTCTTCTTTTCAAATCATTTCTTTGGTTTTTCCCTTTGAAGCTTTGGATATTCAATATCAGAAGATTCTCCCTTTTCAGGTCTTTTGAAGCTTTTGAATCTTCACTGTTTTCTTTTCCAGAGTTGATTCACTATTCTAGATATGAGAGAAATTTCATCCTCTTCTTCAGATTCTGACTCATCAGATCTTTCTTCTTCAGCCTGAAAATCGTTAGTGAATTTTTTATTATTTGATTTCAAAGCATTAGACTTACCTTTCTTCCGAGGTTCATTTGCGTCTAGCTCAATCTCGTGACTTCTCAAGGCACTTATCAGCTCTTCAAGAGACACCTCATTCAGATTCTTAGCAATCTTGAAGGCAGTCACCATGGGTCCCCATCTTATGGGTAAGCTTCTAATGGTCTTCTTTACATGATCAGCTTTGGTGTAGCCTTTATCTAGCACTCTCAGTCCAGCAGTCAAAGTCTGGAATCTTGAAAACATTACTTCAATGTTCTCATCTTCCTCCATCTTGAATGCTTCATATTTCTAGATGAGAGCCAGATGTCTCCATTACTTGATGATTTCCCTCATGATTCATCTTTAGATATTCAAAGATATCATGAGCTGTTTCTCTATTTGTTATCTTCTCATACTCAGCATGAGAGATACCATTTAACAATATAGTTCTTGACTTGTGATGATTCTTGAACATTTTCTTTTGGTCATAACTCATGGCTTGTCTTGTGAGCTTGACTTCTTCAGCAGAAACTGTATGTGTGTAACCATCCAACACTAGATCCCATAAGTCACCATCTTGACAAAGAAAGTAACTTTTGAGTCTACCTTTCCAATACTCAAAGTTCTCACCATCAAAGACAGGTGGTCTGTTGTAATCATTGAAGCTACTGCTTCCATTGTTACCATTGTTATTTTGATCAATAGGAATTGAAGTAGTTGTTTCAACCATTTTGTGTTTTTCTCCCTGAATCTTTTGTCTAACACGGTTAAGTGCTTGCACCTAGAACTGGCGCTCTGATGCCAATTGAAGGATAGAAAAACACTTAGAAAGGGGGGATTGAATAAGGGTTTCTTAAAACTTGACAGATAAAAATATTGAACACAATGATTTTTATGCTGGTTCATTGTTAACCAAACTACTCCAGTCCACCCCTTTAGAGTGATTTACCTCAATTGAGGATTTAATCCACTAATCAATCTTGATTACAATGGTTCTCCACTTAGAACTATCTTTAAGTCTTCTAGAGTCTATAGATCACAACTTGATCACTTTAGGAAATCCTTTTACAAACAATGTAAAATAAATATTACAAGAGTTTAGATTGCTTCTTGAAAAGCTGCAATCACCAAGTGATATTTCTCTTAAGTTCTAATTCTTGAACACTCACTAAGATGTTACAAAGATTCTGAGGTTGAAGATGAAGTTCTTCTTTGATTTTACGATTTCAGTTTGACATTGTTTTGTTATAATGCAAGAGAGTTGGTTACTGATTCTGAATCAGAGCTTCTATATATAGGCGCTGAGGAAATGTGACCGTTGGGAGCATTTAATGCTTTGTGTGAATAGTACAACGTTGCATTTAATGTTTCACTCTTTTGTCAACTACCTCGAGCCATGCTTCAGCTGCTTTTACTAACTTTGCCTTTTGTAGCTTCTAACGTTCCTTTTGTCAGTCAAAGATTTGACGTTATAGCCTTTTCATCTTGTACTTGCTTCTGGACTCAGACTTTGTAGATTAACGTTTGAATATCAGAGTCTTCAGCTTTTGGTGCAGATGCAACTTCAGTCACTCAGACTTTGAAGTGCTTTGAGCGTGATACAATCAGAGCTTCAGAGCTTTGCTTCTGACTTCCATCTTCTGATGCTTTCTAGATCATGTTCTGATTTCTTCAAGACCATCTTCTGATGTCTGACAGAGCATGTTCTGATGAAGCCATCCAGAATTTCTGGGTCAGTGCTTCTGAGCGCTATTTTAGTGCATACTCTTTATACTTTTCCTGAAATGGAAAACGTGAATAATTAGAGTACCACATTGTCTTATACAAAATTCATACATAACGTTATCAACAAAACTAAGAATATTGATCAGAACATTTCTTGTTCTAACACATTACTCTACCTACCTGCATCTAGGCCTGATATTCTGTTTAGTGTGTGTTTATGTGCAAGATTCCAATCATATCCCAGAGAATCATACTTGACTGCTTTCAAGAGAATTCTAAGGTATCTGAAAGTTACTACTACTGTTGGATTATGTTGCAGAAAATCCAAAGAGTTCAACTTAGTAGGTTATTGTGATGCTGATTTTGCTGGAGATAGAATTGAACGTAAGAGTACATCTAGAAGGTGTCAGTTTCTAGGAAATAATTTGATCTTCTGGTATAGCAAAAAGCAAGCCATCATTGCACTATCAACTACAGAAGCAGAATATGTTGCTGCTACAGGATGTAGCACTCAAATGCTTTGGATGAAAAGTCAGTTAGATGATTATCACATCTATGAGCGTAAGATTCCCATTTTCTGTGATAACACTTATGCAATATGCCTTTCCAAAAATCATATTCTTCACTCAAAAGCTAAACACATAGAAATTAAGCATCATTTCATCATAAACTATATTCAGAAAGGGATATTAAGCTTAAACTTTACTGATACAGATCATCAATGGGCTGATATTTTCACAAAACCTCTTTCTGAAGATAGATTCAAGTTCATTCTAAAGAACGTTAGTATGGATGTGTCCTGAATGAAATAATGATTAAATTCTGAAGTGCAAGTTGAACTATCTACAAAATTATCATCTGGAAATATCTGACCCCATGGATCAGAAGTCTGTGTTCTAAGATGAATCAGAAGTTCAGTATATAAAACTGCAAATTCATGTAAACCTGAGATTATTGAGCACATGCTCAAAATCTAAAAGGGCGCGCGTGTAAAGCAAAATGAGTAATAATTCTTGGTAACTTGCATTAATTCTCTATGTTACCCCTAACATATTTTCAATCATAACGCTACTATTTCCTTGGTCATTGCAATATTTCTCTCCTTCTCTTCATTCCATAATGCATGCGAGGTCATACATTGATTACCTTGTCCAAACGTTTTCTCTTCTCATCAACTTCTATAAAAAGCTTTACCTTTCTAACATCCATTCATTCAATTATTATCAGTTTTCAGTTCTCTCATCAATACTTCCTTCCAGCATGTCTTCCCAAACATCCCTCACTGTCATCAAAGAACAAAATCTGGGGCTAGCCAAAGGAGATAACTATTACATAAACCTCTGCCATAAGCAAGGATGGGAATCCTACGTTTCTATCCTAAATGGTTATGTAAGTTGAATACAGACTCGAGATACATGGAGAACATGTTTTTCATTGATTAGAAAAACATGACAAAATATAGACTCGAGAAACATAGACTCCGAGTAGATGGGTTCATAATATCCTCCATGAAAGATGAAACGGTCACAGCGATCTGCATGCAGTGCTTCCTTTTTTTCCGGAAGTTCTAACGTACGGAGAGTGTTCACGATTCCTGTAGATTCAAAACATGCTGACAGAACTCTTCCATAGGGAATGAAGAATTCTTGTCCACATTTGAAGGCTATTAGAGACCCTCTAATGTGTCCAAAGATAATCGCAGCAAGGTTTATCAATTTACCCGATTCTAGGAGATTGATCAAGAACCTGTCTCTGGCACACAGGAGTTTATGGATTTTTCCTCTAGGAATGAGATTTGACAGAATCATCCTGAACCAGACTTGTTTGGATGATGAGAGGTATTAGGGATTGTTTTTGATACGACGAGCGAGTCTGCTCAAATCGTTTGGAATGACAAATGCATTGACATAGTCGAAAATTGAGAGACATGCAATATCATGCCTGACTGGACAACCAATAACTTCAGGAATCGATGCTTCAGAAATAGTGAAGAGAGCTTCATAAATGGAGGAGGTGATACTGAGGTTAATGTAGTAGTTGTCTCTTTTAGCTAGGCATAGATTTTGTTCTTTTATGACAGTGAGAGCTGTTTGGGACAACATGCTGGAAGGAAGTATTGATGAGAGAACAAAAAATGATACTAAATTGAATATATGGATGTTATAAAAATGAAGGCTTTTTATAGAGGATTGATGAGAAGAGAAAACGTTTGGACTATGTAATCAACGTATGAACTTGCATGCCATATGGAACAAAGAGAAGGAGAGAAATATTGCAATGATCGAGGAAATAGTAGAGTTATGATTAAAACATGTTAGGGATAACATAGAGAATTCATGCAACAGTTACCAAGACTTATTACTCAAATTTTGAACATGTGCTCAACAATCTCAGGTTTTCGTGAATTGGCAGTTTTATATGTTAAACTTCTGACTCATCTTAGAAAACAAACTTCTGATCCATGAGGTCAGATATTTCTAGATGATAATTTTTTAGATAGTTCAATTTGCACTTCAGAATTTAACCAAGATTTCATTCAGGACATAAATCCACACTAATGTTCTTTAGAATGAACTTGAATCTATCTTCAGAAAGAGGTTTTATGAAAATATCAGCCCATTGATGATCTGTGTCAGTAAAGTTTAAGCATAATATCCTTTTCTGAATATAGTCTCTGATGAAATGATGCTTAATTTTTATGTATTTAGCTTTTGAGTGAAGAATAGGATTTTTGGAAAGGCATATCGCAGAAGTGTTATCACAGAAAATTGGAATCTTACGCTCATAGATGTGATAATCATCTAACTGATTCTTCATCCAAAGCATTTGAGTGCTACATCCTGTAGCAGCAACATATTCTGCTTCTGTAGTTGATAGTGCAATGGTGGCTTTCTTTTTGCTATACCAGGAGATCAAATTATTTCCAAGAAACTGACAGCTTCCAGATGTACTTTTATGTTCAATTCTATCTCCAGCAAAATCAGCATCACAATAACCTACTAAGTTGAACTCTTTGGATTTTCTGTAACATAATCCAACAGTAGTAGTAACTTCCAGATACCTCGGAATTCTCTTTAAAGCAGTCAAGTATGATTCTCTGGGATCTGTTTGGAATCTTGCACATAAACACACACTAAACAGAATATCAGGCCTAGATGCAGTTAGGTAGAGTAATGTGTTAGAACAAGAAATGTTCTGATCAATATTCTTAGTTTTGATGATAACTTTATGTATGAATTTTGTATAAGACAATGTGGTACTCTAATTATTCACGTTTTCCATTTCAGGAAAAGTATAAAGAGTATGCACTAAAACAGCGCTCAGAAGCACTGACCCAGAAAGAATTTAAGTTCACCCATCATGCTCATTTCATATTCTTCCTGCATAGACTTAACAAATTCTTTTCCAAGATAGGTATTAGAAGTTACAAAAATATTATTGTCATACCCCAAAATTTGCCCATCATATATCAGGGCATTTTGATTCACCTGATCTTCAAATGCTTAAAGACTATGCAGGGAGTGGACACTTACCTATCTCCTAAACAATCAACCCACAACTAGGGTTTTGATTCTCTCAAGGTGAAATCAAGTTCTAAGACCTAAAATGGATCTCATGGTCTCTCATATTATTCAAAGGATCCTCATGCTAAGTTTCAAGCCCTGACTCACAAGATTGTCTAATCAATTGCTTAAATGGTCCACAGTCGATTAGTTTGACCTAAAGGTCAACTATGGTCAAACCACAGTCAAAATTCCCGATTTTTGGTCAATATAAATACTTTTAAGTTATATACATCATTTGATCAAGGTTTGATCATGATTCATCAAGAAAAGCTCCAAAATCATCAAAAGGAAAAGTTTCTAAATTAGGGTTTTAAGGAGGAATGTCAACTGAATTTTGACCGGGAATATATCTCTCATACTTTATCAGAATATCCCCAACCAAAGCCTAATCGCAAGGAAATTTCATTCTCTACAACATTTATGTTGGGCCCAAGACCAAGAAATGTATCATTTGAGAGATATGAGCCAAAATATTACAGGTCCTTCTAGAAGTTCACAAAAAACTGTTTTTGTCAGGGGCCCATATCATCAAGATAAATTCTTCAAATGAAAAAATGTTCCAAAGTGGTTTGTAGAGGACATCTTGGGCTTTCCAAAAAGTCCTAGAACACCTTTATAGGATAAATATTGAGGAAGTTATGGGTCGCACAAGTTGGCTAAAAGTTGAGAAAAGCATGAAATCCTAATTGATGAATTTTGAACTTTTGAGTAATGGGCCTATAATATTGAGTTATCCACGTGATAACAAGCTTGCAAGAGGCCCATGAGTCAATATTTATTTATTTTATGGCTTTATTTCAATTACTTTTGATTTTATTCATTTAAAATCAATTTAATCCAAATAAAATCATGATTAAATAAAAGAATATTCCATGAATCATTCTCCTTTACTTACTCAAATCCAAATCATCATCCAAAGGCCATAAAATCGTGAAAGAAGTGCAGAAAATAGAATGGATCTTGAAAAAGGAAGTTTTTGGTGCAAAATTGAAATCAAATTTTTTACATTAAAAGCAAATATTTCCTCTCCAAGTCTTGACCTAATTCTCTGGTCATATATATGCACAAACATTACACAAGAGTGGGGACGAAAATTGGAGGATTTGGCAGCCATAGCGCTAGGGTTAAATATTTAAAAAAAAAACCATTCAAAGTTACCCCATCGGTTTCACACTTGCAGGCCAATTCAAAGACTCCTGGTGACCAATAAGCAACCCTGGGACCCTCTTGAAGCTTCTCCAACTATCCTTGGGCGTCGCAGCATCGTGCATCATCACCATCTGGAACACGGTTTGCTCCAAACTTTCAAACTTTGATTACACTAATCCATGCATTATTAACACTGTTTGAATACATATTTATGATGATCATGGTGTTTAAGACATGTTTGACTCGTTGTTAAAGAGCTTTGGCGTGTAAATACCAAGTTGCCATGGTTAGGGCATGATGAAACACCATTAACGTTTTCATGGTTTCTGAGGGTTTCCGGCCAAACAAAAGCCATGATTGTGATCAGGAGATTACATTAAGTGGATCTGGGCGTTTTGAGTGTTCATTTAACGTTGTTTTGCTAAGTTTGAGTTCTGTAGGTTTTTGCTACGCACAAAATCGTAGCTAAAAAGAGGCTAAGCTCGTAGCTAAAAAACATGTCCAATGAAGAAGATAATGATGAACAGGGGAGATCGCGTGTAGCAATTTGGTTGGTGGACTTTCATACCTCTCTCTCCACGCGTGCGCCGTTTTTATTGGTTGGTCAAGAGTCAAGGCTTCCCTCTCTCTTGTTTTGATTGGTCGTAGCGTGACACCGTGGGGCCTAGTTTGACTCAGCGTTTGAACTTTCCATTGATTACACGCTTTAATATTTATTATTTCAACTAATCCCTAAAATGAATACCAACTACAATTAGCATAATAACCATTTTAACTAACAATTAACATAATAATCAATTAATTATTTTAGTTAATTAGGAAATTAGGCTTAATAGTTAAATTAACTTAATTTAGTTTAATTAATTTACTTAGGTAGAGAATTTAGGTTTAATTTAATTAATTAAGTAATTAGAATTTAGGATTTTGATTAACCATTTTTTAACAATTAAGGGTAATTAGGATTTTAATCGAACCGCTTATTAGGTTTTAGCTAAGTAATTAGTTGGGTATTTAATTTAGAATCAGTTTAATAATTAAGTTAATTTAGGTTTTCACTTAATCTCCTTAAAGCTGATTTTTCCAACTTTAATCTCTTCGCAATCTTCTCTTCTCACCTCAAATTCCATGAATGTCGCATGCTTGTTTCGAATTCCGCCATCTAATTATTTACTAACTTATGTATTTAAATTCTAGAAATCAATGTATAGGTCGCATGGTTTTTTTTGTAATAGCGTAGTTTTAATTTCTGCTCTTTACATTCTGCACTTTATTTTTCCGTATAAACTTAATTGCTAGATGTATGCTTAGGATTGTATGGCAAGATATTTAAAATCAATCGTTAGTTAATCCTAACTCAAGATAAATATATATCCGAATCTAACACACTCATTTTACTGTTCACACACTCACCTTTAGGGTTTCCACTCTTATGTTGCCTTTCAGAAAAATAATAGTCAAGTCCCTCGAGCATAGGGATACCTTACCGTAGCGCTGCCTTCGATAAGAATCATCACTGTCCCTTTGATAAAAGATCGTAGTCCCTTCGAGTTGCCTACGGTTAAAAATGATCTTGTCCCTCGATGTTGCCTCGATAAAAGATGATAGTCCCTCGAATGCTAAGGTATCTCTACATGTTGCCTTTATGACTATTCACATCTCATAGGACTTCCTACCCTCTTTATGGTATGGATAGTCCCTATGACGATTCGATGACCCTTCGATGACCCGCACATCCAATGTATATGACTGCCTACCCCCAAATGGTATGGATAGTACTATCGCCCAAGGAAAACTTTAAAGTATGGGAAAGACCTTATGAACTTAGGGTAGGAACTCTTAAGTGCTTGCTCACAATCAATTCAAATCAAATACTTTTCACACCATGTTTTATAACATTGTCTTTTTATACATTATTCAAAATCAAATTGTTTTTCTAAACACACACGACACTTTTCAAACATTTCAAACAAACAAAGTGAGCTAAGCAATTAAGAGCCCATGGATAACCATGGATGCAAAGGGTGCTTACACCTTCCCATCGCATAACCTACCCCCTGAACTCAATGTAAGTTCTGGTAAGACAGACTCCGAATGTCATACACACTGTCACGACACCTTTTCTGTCATCAGCTTAGCTGAGGCAGTACATACAGATCCCCCAAATTTTGATTACTTCTAACATGCATAAGTCAATGATTGCTGGGATCATATTGGTTCAGTGTAACACGAACAAATCACTTTTGCAGAGGTTCTGTGATAGCAAAGACGTTAAACCAGACACAAATGTCATACACGATGTTATGACAGCCAAACTGAACAAGCAAATAAATAATGCAGAAACACAAACAAAAACAACACAGAGAATTGTTCACCCAGTTAGGTTCTAACTAACCTACTCTGGGGGCAACCAAGCCAGGAAGGAAATCCACTATCAGTAGTCTTAATTTGAAGCTAAACTCCCCGGTTTACAACTTCTCACTTAAACCCTACCCAATGCAATCTCTACCTAGGTTCTCCCTAGATATGGAATATCTCCATTCCACTCCCAATCATAGCAATGATGTCTAGCAGTCTACAACTCAGCCACTACATCAACAGCCTAATTCCCAACACTATAAAGACAAATAAACACAACGTTAACTTGAAGTTGCTTACAAGCTTTCTCCAAGAACAAAACTTCACTCATTACTTCACAGCTTCTAAGTGATTAAAATAAACCTCTCACCTATAGGCTTTGAGGCACAAATCAGTGACCATCGCACACACCAGGTGGTTCACATACACGGCTAACCCTAGAGACTACATCTACCTAGCTCTGGCTATCAGCCACGCAAAGTTAGGTTACAAAGGTTTCTATTTATAACCTGATCCCAGTTGGACTTGGGCTTAAAACCGCAGCACTCCTTGTTGTTACAAATCTGCTGATTTCTTCTGCTACATGTAAGGTCTTTAATCATAAGTTTCCTAATTTATCTCCTAAATTAGAAACCGTTGAATCTTCAATCTTCAGATTTGATGCTTCAATATTCTGAATTGATTCTTTGACCTTTAAATACACGCCAAATAGGATTACATAATATTCACATAGAATATTCTGTATCTGTTTTAAATCAAACTGAATCTTCCTTCCTCAGTTCTGCAGGCGCGATGTCATGGTTGAAGTCATGACATTCCATATAATATCTTGCTTCAGTACCTGTTTTGTTCTTTTTATATATGCAAGACTTATACAATATTACATCAGCTGCTATTATGTTTTAGCCAAGCATGGATGCCAATAAGACAATTCTTCAGAGCAGAACATCAACAATCTCCCCCTTTGGCTTATTTTGGATAAAACTAAACATATATTGAACTTCATTTACAATAAATTTAAGATCAAGAGTAGCTGCTTCAACTTTCAAGACATTGGAAAGAACAGACTTTTACATTACAAGTGTTGGGTCTTCTGTTCTTCACTTCTCAATTCACTCTCTCTTCAGATCTTCCTTTGTTTCTTTTGACAGTAGCAAAGTCAGCATGCTATGATGTACCATCTCTCCTCCTTTTTATCCATAATATGACAAAGCTTGAACCAATGTCATACCTCTGCAGTTCAACACCTTCATGCAACACACGTACATGAGGAGGACGATGGATGGTGGCCTTTGTCTACGAGGACTATTGGTGACAAACTGAAAACCCACTCCTTCTAACTCGAGTTCTAAGATGAGGCTTGAGCGAGTTACTTCCATCCTTCCTCGTAACTCAGAACACAAATCACAATTGTGTTCATAACTCAGATCACAAATCACAACTAAAATGATTCCATTATCGAAGGCTGAATAAGGAGGAACATTCTTGTTGTTATTGCTGTAACACCACTGGTAGAGACACATGATTTCCCCACCCTGTGTTTTTCTGGACAGGTTTTGGTAAATGAACCCATCATAATACCACACCTGCACGCACCCAACACAAACACACACGAAACACATCTTGAGGGATTTGATCTCTGAAGCCTGCTGCGAAGATGCTAATTTATATCCATTTGAGTTCATAGGTAGTAACGATGGTCTTTGGGCTTGTTCAATGGTCAAACGGGTAAATAGGAAACAGTTTCAAAAGCTATTACTCTTTCCAAAGCAGTTTTTGACTGTTTTCTTCTGATAGGAGTTATCTTTAATCCACCGCATGCATAGTCATTGATTGAACTTCACACCGGCCACTGACGAGAAGAGATAAACTCAATGCAGTTTTCCTTGTTTGACTCTGAAGAATCAATGTCTTTAACAATGTCATGACATCCTGTCAGACCTTGTCCCTCTTTCACCCCTTAAGCACACATCTTAAGATTCTTTTAAGAGACTTTGACAAATCATCCTATGAACCAGGTAATAGACTTCCCTCTTACTTTACTGACTCACTAGTCGTAGACTTCTGTTGTTCTGATCACCTTGAGACTGTTTACTTCAACTGTGAAGAGCCTTCTATCACTTGTTGACATGCAGCCGCTCGACCAGAAAAAGAATTATGGATACTAGATGCGCATGGTTGGATTCCATCATTCCCAGATAACTGACTGTAATGATACATCTTGTTATATAAACCTTTTCATAAGAAACTCCCTCTAATTGAGTTGAAAAAGCTTCTGCTGACTTGGAACATCTTCATTATGATGGTATAGTATAACAGACCAAGATATTTTTCTAGAATTTTATCTTGAACTAAGAAGCCACTCCCCCTATCTGAGATAGTTTGTGCTTCTTCAAGGAAAATTGTAGTGATGAATGGAAAATATAAGACTCATCTTCATATGTTCAAGAGCAGCACCCTCTGTTCAACAATCCTGCTGAACACACTCACTATAGCCAATTTGTTCCTTAAATACTTACACCAGAAATTAGATGTTATAACATCTTGTATATCATTAGGATACAGCTGAGTTGTTCAGTACATTCCACTAACTCCACTTCTCTTTCTGCAACAGATTCAAGTCTACCACCTCATCTTCTCCTGAAATAATCAACTGATGACTCTTTGACACTGGATGCTTCCATAGAAAAGGTTGCCACAGACTCAACATAAAGAACTGCCACTTCTTCCACTGTCGATAATAACCCTGCCATGTTTCAATCAGCTCACGGTCTTGCCAAGACAATTTAAAATCCTCCTTGATAGAACTAGAAGGATCCTCTTTTATCTTTAGCTATGTTGATCATCTCACAAAACTTCTGTCTTCATAGTCATACTCACTAATGAATTCTTCATCATGAAAGTAAACATGTATTGCCAGAACACGTTACAATCACCAAGACCAGAATCTGCCCATTCTAATCCATATTAAGTCAGAACTGTCACTTTAAACATTGATGTTGCTTCTTCATCCTTCATATATAGTAATGTTGTGACATCACACAAGACATTAGTTTATCAGACTTAAAATCTCATCCATTCCTCTAAGTGTTCCTTTACCTACACTGGTTGATGTCTTTTCTTACTTAGTGCTCCCCCTGAGAATTACAACATAAGGTAGATTTGAATGATTGTCCTTACCCTTGAAACATTCTTCATTTGGAACTTGCCACACTTTCCAAGTTTGGAATCCTTAGTTTTCTTGCTACACAAGATCCAGACTGCCACTTCTTGTACCTTGAAATAGAAGAAACTTCTGAATAGCCCTGAACATGTCTTCAACAGATAGGTCTGAACCTAAACTTTACTGTTGTCTTCAGGTGTTGTGATGTAACAAACAAAGCATCACATACATCTTTTTCTTCAAATTATCACATAGTAGATGTTAATATCCAGCTCCTATCAAGATATTTATCATCTCCTATATGTTACTTCTGCTTGAATCAACTCACCAGCAAACCATTGCCCTTCTTAATGTTTAAGAGAAGATAACATAGAACTACAATTGATACATAGTTCAAACCAGACCATGGATACTTCATACACATACTTAGCTCCCGACATAGTATATGAGTTTTGTATTCAGGCTGTACATAAATAGGTACTAAGTCTCCCGTCAAAGCACTTATTATTCATTCAGATAGAATTTACTGCTCACACCAGATCCTTCTAAATGTTTTCTTCTTCATACATAAGAACATTCTTCTTGGCAACGATGTTTTAACATCTGTTGTGACCTTATTCATTAAGACTTTTTGGATTTCACACTCAACATCTCTTTTATGACACTTGGGGAAGGACAGAAAAAGCACGACAAACACCATCAACTCAGCTACACATCAGTCATGATTAAGGGATAATATATGCCATATCTCAATAAAATTTTCTTCAGACTTTTAATCTGATTTTGAGATAATGGATGTCACAATTTGTACCCACAGAGGAGATTCCCTCAATAAGGGTTCTGGAACAGATTCAATTATGACATAATACTTGAAAACAAATCAGATTCTTCACAGTAATCTGATTCCCTTAAGTCATCACACAATATTCAAAACCATATTTCACTGTGAAAGAGACACAGTATTCTGTTTTCACCACTAACTGTTTTATGGTTAAGAAAACAATTCACATATCTGGTTCCTTTAATCAGAAGAACATACCACATATAAGCTTATCTTAAATTCTCACATAGGTCTTTAAAGGAAAACTTGAATGAATCCTTTTACTTGCACTGAGCATTACTTCCACATTCCCATACATATGCCCGAACTAAACTGACAATTAGGATGGAAGGTTCAATTGATTGTATTCTGACCAATCAACACACAAGGCAGATGTCTCCTCTTTCAGACCAGGAGTAGGTTCCAAACCAATGTTCTCACACTACATTAGTTTAGCAGCAAAACATCTGTTTTTCAACTGGTAGTTGCATACTAGTATACCATCAGTTCCTTTTCCTTGGAACACACCATACTTGATAATCTTGAAGATCATCAAACAACTTTGTAGACGAATATGAGGAACAATTATCAATTGAACCTCTTCAACCTTAATAACCATGCCATTATGAGTGGACTTGAGAGGGATCCCAAGTATCTTTGACACTTGCACTAAAGTTGAACAATCTGCTACAAACTCTGTTGAAAACCATATAACCCTAGAATCTTCTTTCAAGGATAGGATTTTGCAGTAGATGCTATGCAGCAGAAAGTGGCCATATATCAACAGAGATTACACACTGCTTACTCCATGAACCAGTGGTAAGCATGACAGCTAAGGATTGAAGCTGAACAATCCAACAATATGCTTGCTTCTTTTCCAGGCAACACAACAAGACCTAACCAATATTCTGACCAGAAAGAAACAGATAAGCACAAAGATTACCTTATCATTAACTTCACTCCCGCATGAAGGTTTTGATACTCTTCTTCTCTGTACTTTACTATATGTTGAATAGAACAATACAAATTCTTCACTCCCGCATGAAGCCTTTGGATATCCTTGGATCCAGTAACACCATCTTCTCTTGCCAAGAGAGTACACCTGTTTTGGTCAGATTGGGACCATACTCTACTTCTAGGGACCATACAATATGAACAAGACTGTTCAAACAATCTTCTACCTTCAGCGACCAGAAAGTGTCCCTCATGGATCTCATCCAAAAACAGACAGGATGCCTGCTCTGATACCAATTGTAAATTCTAGTAAGACAGACTCCGAATGTCATACACATTGTCACGACACCTTTTTTGTCATCAGCTTAGCTGAGGCAGTACATACAGATCCCCCAAATTTTGATTACTTCTAACATGCAGAAGTCAATAAGTGCTGGGATCATAATGGTTCAGTGTAACACAAACAAATCTGTTTTGCAGAGGTTCTGTGATAGCAAAGTCGTTATACCAGACACAGATGTCATACACGATGTTATGACATCCAAACTGAACAAGCAAATAAATAATGCAGAAACACAAACAAAACAACATAGAGAATTGTTAACCCAGTTCGGTTCTAACTAACCTACTCTAGGGGCAACCAAGCCAGGAAGGAAATCCACTATCAGTAGTCTTAATTTGAAGCTAAAATCCCCTATTTACAACTTCTCACTTAAACCCTACCCAATGCAATCTCTACCTAGGTTCTCCCTAGATATGGAATATCTCCATTCCACTCCCAATCATAGCAATGATGTCTAGCAGTCAACAACTTAGCCACTACATCGACAACTTAATTCCTAACACTCTAAACACAAATAAACACAATGTTAACTTGAAGTTGCTTACAAGTGTAGCAACCTGCCCTAAAAATTAGATTTTAGAGTCGCCACCTATTCTACCAGGGCGAATAGGAAACCCTACGAAGTTAAGAAATCTGGGTAAGTTATTATATTCAGGTCAAGGGAAGGTGTTAGGCACCCTTAACCCTTTCCTAAGGTTTGCATCTAAGGTTTGTAAGAGTATCATGGTAAGGTTTATGGTTTATAGCTAAGAAAATGAATAGGGTGAAAAGTGAGATTTAAGCCTAATTGAGGTTTTGGGGAAGGGGACTCGCCTTGGTTATCCAAGTGCCTATGTACCTCCTTATGGAGGATCAGAGTCTACGTAGTTCGGGGCAGGGTTGTACGCCTTAGAATTAGTATGAATGTGTGAAGGTATTTTGAATTACCTTATCGCAGTTTTGAAATTCGTAGTTTGTAAGGTATTTTGAATTACCTTATCGGAATTTTGAAATTCGTAGTTTGTGAAAGGGATTTGTTTTGATGTGGCGTACAACGCTGATTATTATATGTTCTATTAATTGCGATGATCAATAGATTTGATCACCATAATTAACAAATAAAATAAAGAATTGCTTATTATTCTTATCGATTGATTCGATTATCACCATTAGCAAATAAATGTGTTTTAATAAATTATTTGAATTGTTTTTGGGTATTGAATTATTTTATTATTAACCATCGCAACCAATTAGTTTGATTAAAACGATTAATAAATTAATGAAGGAAATTAATTATCGTTAATCATCGTAATCAATAGGTTTGATTAAAACAAATAAGGAATTTATGAAGATTACTAATCATCGTAACCAATTGGATCGGTTAAAACCATTTAGTAAATAAACCTATTTGGATGTATTATTTGATTAATTAAATAATTGATTATTAATCATCGCGATCGATTAATTCGATCAAAAAGATTAATAAATAAATCCTAATATTAAATTAGCTAAATCAAGTTAATCCTACATTAAGTTAATTATTAACCCAAATTAAATTATATAATTAACCTAATTAAAATTATCAACTAATTAACCTAATTAAAATCATTAACTAATTATTTATTAACTAATTTAAATTAATTACTAAAAACTATTTTTATTAATTAATAAGAATTTTATTTTTTCCTATAAAAGGGATTTAATTAGTTTTGGGAAAAACCATAAAAACAATCCATATCAATAAATATAAGAAATTTGTAAAAACCTGGGCGTGCAATCTCGTGTGGTGCATCCTTGATAGTCCATGGTGCACCTCCTCCTTGCTGACGTTAGATCTGATACTGGCATGATCCTATGGCTGCTGGTTGAGGTTGCATCGTGGTCTCTTGCTGAAGCTACGCACCGGATCAAGAAACATATAATTCACAAAAATAACTAGGGACAGCAGGAATCGTACTCAGGTCCGTTTGCTTGCCAAATACCCAAAATATGCCTTGCAATTTGCACCACGCTCGTGAGTTGACAAAATAACACATTGATATTAATATATAAGAACAAACCATACTGAATAATTTCAAACTCAGCGAACGCGCGCCCAGATGTGCTTCGTCTTCTTCATGAAAAAAACACAGACCTATAGCAACGATTTTCTTCCATGGCAATATCCCCTACACATTCAAATCTCAAGCCATATATGACATACCTCCAACGTAAAGACGTAAATCCCTTAGAAAACACTACCTAAACCTAAAGACTCACTCAATTCGGTCCAATTTAGCCTCAATTCAGAATTCCCAAATTGCAACTTAAGAACCCAAATAATGGTGAATTCTTTACCTTGCACTTAAACTTAAATCAAACAAACCAGAAAGCATCATAACATCATTCTAACCATGAATATGTGATCAAAACATATTAAAAACGCATGTATGCCCGAATTCGAACTCAAAAATTTTCAAAGCAAACCGTGAGCTATGGAGGGGGATTTTGAATGCTTCGACCTTGGAGAACGAATTAACTTCCTTTAGTGATATCCCAAGAGTGTCTTTGAATATTCAGAATGTATTGAATCGAGCTCTAAACCAAAAAACGAGTTTGACTTTCTTTGAGTTTTTTAAGGAATGATTAGGGTTCTTGACTGCGGAGAATCCTCTAGACTTCGTCCCCTAGCATTTGGAAACCATTGTGAGCTTATAGTAAACTGATTGGGTTAACATCTTTGGATTGAATCTTGGTAATTTGCAAAATTGATATTTGATTGATTCTTTGAATGAACACTTCCACATTTGGCTCCAATCTCAGTCCAATCTCACCAAATTTGTTATGCTCAAAATTAGGTAGAAGATATGATGAGTATTTGATAGGATTTGTTTAAATCATATCCTTAAACCAAATCTTTGATTTTTACTTGATTTACTTGAATTTTATCACTTTTAAATGAATAAAAAGTTCATAATAAATCAAATAAATCCTTTAAATTCGTGGCAATTAGATTTGATGCTTTGGATAACTTGAGGATCAAGATTGGGTCATCAAAAGTTGGGCCCCTTTGCAAAAAAAATCATTTTGGACCATATTTACTTCACATTTTTCACTCAAATTTGTCCAACTTTGACATGGCATGTCTCCCTCAATATTTAAGATATGGAAGAGTTCTAGGAATTTTTGGTAACCTCAAGATGTCCTCTATAAGCCACTTTGGAACATATTTTTCATTTGGAGATTTTATCTTGGTGATATTGCTCCTGACAAAAAACAGCTTTTTGCGATCTCCTAGAAGGACCTGTAATGTTTTGAACCATATCTCTTAAATGAAGCATTTCTGGCCTTGGCATGTGAAAGACAAAGTTGTATAGAATTCAATTTCCTTCAAAATAGGCTTTGGTTGGGAAATTTTTGTTACTGCATGTGAAAGTTATGGCTGGTCAAAGTTCAGTTGACTTTCTCCTTTAAAACCCTAATTTAGAAACTATGAGCTTTGTTGATTTCTGAACTCTTCTTGATGAATTATGATAGTCCCTTGATCAAATTATGAATGTAACTTCAAATTATTGATGTTGACCAAAAATCAGGAGTTTTGACTGTGATTTGACCATAATTGACTTTTAGGTCAACCTGATCGATTGTCGACCATTTGAGCAGTTGAATGAGCAATCTTTGGAATTGAAGCTTGAAACTTGTCATGGAGGTGATTTAAATCCTAAGAGATCATATTAAGCTTACTTGAGGCATTGATACATCCTTTCTCTTTAGCAAATCCAAAAACCTAATTTGAGGACCCTTTGATTAGGAGAGTATACCTTAGGTTAACCTTTGAGCGTTGAATCATTGTATGAGTTGAAAGTGAAATGAGATGGGCAAATTTTTCGGTATGACAGCTGCCCCTGTTCAATCTTCTTAAACTTGAGGATGTAGATTGGCTTGTGTTCCTGTTGGAATATGAAGGTGGAAGAGGATTGAACACTAGAACCAGAAATTTGCGCTTGCTGGTGCAGGAAGCAATGTTGGAGATGGGCTTAAAGATGCCATCAGTTGTTTGACATGATGCTTGTCTAAAGCATATGCTTTTCAGACTTGGATCATATGCATTGATTGTATCTGAAGAGAGATGAAGTAATGTCTCACATAAGATTTCCTGAAGAGGTTCCTGAATAGGGTATATCAATGACTGATGTAAAGAAGATTAGGCTTTAAACAAAGCTCAGGAAGAAATGTCTTAAAGAAGACTAACTAAAAAACTCCATAAAAGGGCAAGAGATGTCTTAGAAAGGATTGGATAAATATGTTACATAAGATTACCTAGAAAGTTATGATATGTCTTAAACAAGACTGACCTAGAAAGGTTCCTAGAAAGGATATGATATGTTTTACACAAGACTAACCTAGAAAGGTTCCTAGAAAGGATATGATACGTCTTAAACAAGAATACCTAGAGAGGCTCCTAGAAAGGATAAGAAAAGTCTTAGGGAAGACCACCTAGAAAGGTTCCTAGAAGGGATGATTAACGTCTTAGAAAAGACTACCTAGAAAGGTTTCAGGAAATGATAAGAAATTCTTTGATTGTTTCTGAATTATCTTTGAAGAAAGACTCAGAATGAAGCATCAGAATTGTATCTGTGTCTTGAATGAGCGTTAAGATTGAATCGTTGATACGATCGTATTTGCACCGTACTTGGATGATAATATTCTTTTGATTATGAAGTGACCTGAAAAAGGCAACGTTAATTTTATTCAATGTCATGATGCGTGTGTTATGTAATGAGATTCTCAAAATAAATGAGAATCTTGTATGTTATGTATGTGTTATGAAAAATGTATGCATGAGCTAGTTGGATGATGCATGGGCACCACTATGTGGCTGAAGCGCATTAGTAATTCCGTATAACCATCTCTGATCAGTGAAAATAAATCCCTATTTGTTGTCGGAGATGATATTAATTAGCGTGAAGATTTGAAGGAGATCACTGCCGAGGGACTAACGTGATGAATAAACGTAGCTAGCAATAGCGAGGGATCGCAGTTTGTTGTGTAGAAGATAATCAACTTGCTATAGTGCTAGCGAGCTTTTGTAGTCTGTAAATAACCCACTTACTATAGTTCTAGTAAGTCTTCGCACTTTGTGTAACCCACTTACTATAGTTCTAGTAATTCTTCGTAGTTATCTTGGATGAGAGAGGAATCACTTGTTATGGTTCTAACAAGTTTATCTGCGTAAAGGAGTCACTTGCTATGGTTCTAGCAAGCTTACCCGCATAAAAGATTCACTTACTATGGTTCTAGCAAATTCACCTGCACCAAAGGGATCACTTGCTATGGTTCTAGCAAGCTTACCTGCACCAAAGGGATCACTTGCTATGGTTCTAGCAAGCTTACCTGCACCAAAGGGATCACTTGCTATGGTTCTAGCAAGCTTACCTGCATCAAAGGGATTACTTGCTATGGTTCTAGCAAGCTTACCTGCAACAAAAGGAATCATTTGCTATGGTTCTAGCAAACTTACCTGCACCAAAGGGATCACTTGCTATGGTTCTAGCAAGCTTACCTGCACCAAAAGGAATCATTTGCTATGGTTCTAGCAAACTTACCTGCACCAAAGGGATCACTTGTCATGGTTCTGAAAAGCTTACCTACACCCAAGGGACCACTTGTCATGGTTCTGGCTAGCTTACCTACACCTAAGGAATTACCTGCCATGGTTCTGACAAGCGTACCTGTATAAAAGGAATTACCTGCCATGGTTCTGACAAGCGTACCTGCATAAAAGGAATTATTTGCTATGGTTCTAGCAAACTTACCTGTATAAAAGGGATCACTTGTCATGGTTCTGATAAGCTTACCTACACCCAAGGAATTACCTGCCATGGTTCTGACAAGCGTATCTGCATAAAAGGAATTATTTGCTATGGTTCTAGCAAACGTACCTGTATAAAAGGGATCACTTGTCATGGTTTTGACAAGCTTACCTACACCCAAGGAATTACCTGCCATGGTTCTGACAAGCGTACCTGTATAAAAAGAATTACCTGCCATGGTTCTAACAAGCGTACCTGCATAAAAGGTCTACTTGCTATAGTGCTAGCAAGATCACATGAGTAAAAGATAGTTTTGTAAATGCATACGAACTATGTATATGCATGTGATCCCATTGTTTGCACAATGCGAATGTATGAACCGTTTGTTTATGAGTAATGTTTGGTAGTATGGCGCTCGTACGCGTGTATAATCATTGCAGATGCATGATGTCTGTACATGTAAATGTTGCGTGTATGCAAATGCATATGTATGTATGCTAATGTGTATGTATATATGGTGATCCTCATATTTTATTTCCTTATAATGCATTAAATTTGTTTAAACCATGCAGCGACTATGCTTATGCCGACTAGTAATGCTTATGCGTAGAATGTTTTCGAGCGGAACTTCAGGTTTCAGTCTCCATCTAGGCCATTAGGTCCTGAACCAATCCCTTGGTACCCTTTGTTTTTTTTTGAATAGACGTTTTGATGTATGAGATGTAATGTATTTAACCATTGTATGTAATGCATGACTTATGTATATTTGCATGATGCTCCAATGATAGGTCGTGGATAACCAAAGCGTAGATAGCTTGCTTAATGTTGTAAGGTGTGAGGATGCCTTTTCCTTTTGCTGTGCGTCTTGCCCCTGTTTGATTTTTATTGAATTACTCCACGCCTTTGACTTTTCGAAATTCTCCACGTCTTTAACCTTTTGTAATTCTTCATACCTTTAACCTCTTGAAATTCTCCACACCTTTAACCTTTTGAGGTTCTCCACCTTTAACCTTTTAAGGTTCTCCAACTTTAACCTTTTGAGGTTCTCCACCCCTTTAACCTTTTGAACTGTTCACCTTATGGATTTGATATCCACTGCCCCAACATTCAGTTTTGTGGAAAAATATGCCTCTGATCTCCTAGCCATGAAGGAAATACCCCGAGAAATAACCTTGTCATACAAATGCGATACATATGCTTCAACGTTTAGATTGAAGGGTATGCCCTCGATCTTCAGGATATGGAGGGCTATCCATAGTGTTCTATCCATTTGGTTTAAATTTCTCCCATGTTTGACATGCCCCTGATTGTTATTGCTTCTAGATGTGACCCAAGTCGATTGAACCTTAGGATGAATGCCCCTAGTTAATAGGATCTTTGATTGTATGCCCCCGTAATCCTTGAGATTTTTCCCTTGTTTAGGAGAACCCTCTAGACGTGGTTCCTCCATTCAAGAGTCTTTATTAGAAATGATCGCCTTTGATTAACCGATTTCGAGATCTCCTTGATGCTAAGTGTATATTCGTGGATGACGCCATGCCCTTTGAGAGGTAACTCCATTGCGATGCGCATGAAAGTTTTTGAAATCGAAGTTCGTTATGAATTAGAACTGGATGATCGGAGATGAATGTTTGAAGAAGCGTAGTGGTTAGGAACAATTTTAACAACCCTAGAAATCAGTATAACAAAATCCTGCTTAATATGCTTTCGTAGTTAACCTTGCCTCAATTAGGACTTTTGAATGTTGTAACTTGGCCTGGTTCATGGTTTAAGGAACAGCGGATATAAGGCTAAAAAATTTATTTAACCCACCCCTTTCTCCTTGATATTCTCCAATCCTAAAGTTCGTTTAATCCAATGAGTGTGTTTCATTTGCAAGAGAATTGTTTCAATTCCGATGATGAGTGGAAGCCTTAGTAGAGATCCAAGCACCGATGAAAAATGTTGTAGAGATCCAAGCATTGAGGGGAAACTTCGAGATTATGCTTTGTATTTAGCTTTTGTTTTTTCTATCCCTTATTTTTGCATGAGCCAATTCCTTTGAATTTGATCCATCGGGATGCCCTAATTTTTGCCTAAGTCATTTTTTGTTTTCTTTTATGGAATTTCCATTTTGACTTAGCGCGTGTTTTCCTCCATTATTTTTGAATGCTCCTTTTGAAATATTTATCCTTGGATTTTGAATATTGTGACTACCATGTTGACCTTGATTTGTAGGCTTCAACTCTGATACGTCCTCGATGATGTATTAAGGAAGAAGATGTTGTGAATATTGTTTCCATTGCTTCCTCATTTTTTGATGAATGCAAGGAAGAAGATGTGCTTAAACCTTTGCTTGATCCTTAGGCTTGAACCTTTGCTTCAACCTTTGCTTGACCCTTTGCTTGAACCCTTGCTTGGATTGGATGATTCTCTTGACCACAAAATACACCATTGAATTAATCAAAATCTACCCTGCCCCTGATTGAAATTAAGGTTTAATAGAAAAATAGAAACAAACTCCAACTCCTGACTCGAGGGGGTTGACTACGGATTATCTCCTTATTTCTCCATTGTTTAGGATTTGAAACAATGCCTTACATCGTCGACTCGGTCTTACCTTGAAAGCAAATGTTTAGTAAGATTTAGTTATTTGTATTTCGTTATTCTCCTTGAAGTTTGTTAATAATTGAAAATTGAAATTGAAATAGAATAGAAGGGTGCGAGTGGAAAGTCGTAGTAGTGATGAAGTGAATGAATTGACTCCAAAACCTGCATGGTCATCCCATTAGAATTGTTAATCCGAAGGTACAACTTTTATCCTAATTAACACTTAGCGATCGTAGGGGTTGCAATTTTGACATGATAAACACCTATTAATCCTAGGGACAATCTCCTTTGTAAATCCATTGACTTTGTTTTACTTCTTAGTTCGGTGAATTGTAGAAGTAAAGGGTAACCTCGAACTCTCCTTGGGCATGTCAAACATGTTGGGAATAAATTGTTAGCGGTGGGTTTTCGTTGTCTGGAACTTCATGAGTTTCCTTTGACTGAACCTCTTTCACTTTTCCAAAGGTAGTATCACACCGTTTGCAACCTTCAGTGTTTGTAAATTGATATAGAAAACCTACGATCCTTTTGCCCCTTGGAGGGGAGTTAACATATGTCGCCTTCCCTCCATCGTAATTATGCATCTTTGTTCAGGATATTGCCCCAGTTGGACTGACCCTTTCCCCCCAAGTTATTGTAGAGCGTCCTTGTAAATTTGCTATGTTCTAAGATGAACCCCTTTATGACTAGATACCTCTTGAGTGTATCTATGGGGGAACTTCTTTGTTGAACTAATCCTTGCTCGATGATAACCTTTGTTATATTTATAATCCTGTTACGAAAAGGCCTAGACATGTGGCTGGTATGGTGAAAGGCGTCCTTTTTCTTTTTGTGAGACCAAGCTCATTCTCATCAATAATTTATCCTTCCCTCTCCATAGTTTGTGATCCTTTTGATCTTCTTCGTGAGTCACAAGAAATCGGCTAGCACGGTAAATATGGGTACGGGTGAAGGTAGAAATGCAATTGTAAATGTATGAAAATGCAAATGCATGCGTATGCAAAAGATTCCTCTTTGTGTACACTATGACTCCTTATATGCAATGCAGACGTGTGATAGATATAACCCTAAGGATAACCTATGCGGATGTTGAGGTGGCATTAGACCCTAGTGAAATCCTTGCAAGCTAGATGTTATGAAACGCCAATGGAAATCCCTTAGATTAGGGAGTACGCAGAAGGTAGCAGCTGGCGACCGTTCATGATAGTCACCAAATCTTATGGCCATCGAGAGGCTGTTCGACGTGTACTAACGAAGTTGTCCCTTGTGGGAAGGTTCTCTATGCGGAACACAACCTATCTAAGGACGATGCCGGACGAAGTGAAATCCCTACAGGTTAGGGATGAAAGATGTATAAATGGAAATCCAAACCCTACGAGTTAGGGGGTACGCGGGAGCAAGCATGGGGTGACCGTTCAAGACAGTCACTAGATCTCATAGCCATCGAGAAGCCAATTGACATATGCTAACAAAGATGTCCTTCGTGCGAAGAATGCGATCTTAGAAGTAGAATCCCTACCGGTTAGGGAGTGCGTAGATGTAGGCACAGGGCGACTGTTCAAGACAGCCACTGGGTCTCATGGCCATCGAGAGACCAATTGACGTGCGTGAATGGAGATATCCATCATGGGAAGGACATGATCTTGGAAATAGAATCCCTACAAGCTAGGGAACGCGTAGGAAGACCTGCAAAATTAAAACGCAAATATTCGCAGTATATAAATCGCAAACATATAATGAGCACCTATCCCTAAGTTCATAGGTTCAGCATGACGGCTTAGGGAGTCTACCCTTCCCATGGGTATGTTCTAAAAAGGGTCTCATGGGGCCGTTCATAGCCTCCGAGACTTTTTGTCCCTTTGGATTTTAGAACAACTCATTTGCCCATAAGGTTCGAGTTTTAGGGGTAGGTTCTCAGAGAGATCAGCCAAATACCAAGTCCTGCCCTCAACAAAGTCAAGCCTCGTTTTGGACATTTCCGGATATTCAACCCACTCTGAGTTGAATTATCAATAAGACTCGTAGGCGATGCAAGTCTCCCCTGGTCTTAAGGGTAACTCCCACACTTATGTTTTAACCACAATTTATATATCCCAAAAAAGAATAATAAACACATATTTTACATATTAAAATAATAACAGTAAATAAACATTTATTTAAATAACTGTAAAAAATTACTGTAAATAAAAAACTGTAAATAAATAAATAAATTAAAGAAAATTAAATATTTAATAAAAAACCTAAACCCTAACCCCAAAACCCTAACCCTGAATTTTTTTTGCCAAATCCTAATAATTAACCAAAGCCTAAACCCTAAACCAAAACTTAGGAGCATAATAATTCACCATTTTAAGTTAATCCCCAGCAGAGTCGCCAGCTGTAGCAACCTGCCATAAAAATTAGATTTTAGAGTCGCCACCTATTCTACCAGGGCGAATAGGAAACCCTACGAAGTTAAGAAATATGGGTAAGTTATTATATTCAGGTCAAGGGAAGGTGTTAGGAACCCTTAACCCTTTCCTAAGGTTTTCATTTAAGGTTTGTAAGAGTATTATGGTAAGGTTTAGGGTTTATAGCTAAGAAAATGAATAGGGTGAAAAGTGAGATTTAAGCCTAATTGAGGTTTTGGGGAAGGGGACTCGCCTTGGTTATCCAACTGCCTACGTACCTCCTTATGGAAGATCAGAGTCTACGTAGTTTGGGGTAGGGTTGTACGCCTTAGAATTAGTATGAATGTGTGAAGATATTTTGAATTACCTTATCGCAGTTTTGAAATTCGTAGTTTGTAAGGTATTTTGAATTACCTTATTGCAGTTTTGAAATCCATAGTTTGTGAAAGGGATTTGTTTTGATGTGGTGTACAACCCTGATTATTATATGTTCTATTAATCACGATGATCAATAGGTTTGATCACCATAGTTAACAATTAAAATAAAGAATTGCTAATTATTCTAATCGATTGATTCGATTATCACCATTAGCAAATAAATGTATTTTAATAGATTTAATGAAGGAAATTAATTATCGTTAATTATCGTAATCAATAGGTTTGATTAATACAAATAAGGAATTTATGAAGATTACTAATCATTGTAACCAATTGGATCGGTTAAAACCATTTAGTAAATAAACCTATTTGGATGTATTATTTGATTAATTAAATAATTGATTATTAATCATCACGATCGATTAATTCAATCAAAATGATTAATAAATAAATCCTAATATTAAATTAGCTAAATCATGTTAATCCTACATTAAGTTAATTATTAACCCAAATATTTTTTTTTGACTAAAATTATTAACCCAAAATAATTATATAATTAACCTAATTAAAATTTTCAACTAATTAACCTAATTAAAATCATTAACTAATTATTTATTAACTAATTTAAATTAATTACTAAAAACTAATTTTTTTAATTAATAAGAATTTTATTTTTTTTCTATAAAAAGGATTTAATTAGTTTTGGGAAAAACCATAAAAACAATCCATATCAATAAATATAAGAAATTTGTAAAAACCTGGGCGTGCAATCTCGTGTGGTGCATCCCTGATAGTCCATGGTGCACCTCCTCCTTGCTGACGTTAGATCTGATACTGGTATGATCCTATGGCTGCTGGTTGAGGTTTCATCGTGGTCTCTTGCTGAAGCTGCGCACCGGATCAAGAAACATATAATTCACAAAAATAACTAGGGACGGCAGGAATCAAACTCAGGTCCGTTTGCTTGCCAAATACCCAAAATATGCCTTGCCATCTGTACCACGCTCGTGAGTTGACAAAATAACGCATTGATATTAATATATAAGAACAAAACACACTGAATAATTTCAAACTCAGCGAATGCGTGCCCAGATGTGTTTCGTCTTCTTCGTGAAAAAAACACAGACCTACGGCAACGGTTTTCTTCCATGGCAATATCCCCTGCACATTCAAATCTCACGCCATATATGACATACCTCCAACATAAAGACGTAAATCCCTCAGAAAACACTACCTAAACCTAAAGACTCTCTCAATTCGGTCCAATTCAGCCTCAATTCAGAATTCCCAAATTGCAACTTAATAACCCTAATAATGGTGAATTTTTTACCTTGCACTTAAACTTAAATCAAACGAAGCAGAAAGCATCATAACATCATTCTAACCATGAATATGTGATCAAAACATATTAAAAACGCATGTATGCCCGAATTCGAACTCAAAATTTTTCAAAGCAAATCGTGAGCTATGGAGGGGTATTCTGAATGCTTCGACCTTGGAGAACGACTGAAATTCCCCCAGTGATATCCCAAGAGTGTCTTTGAATATTCAGAATGTCTTGAATCGAGCTCTAAACCAAAAAACGAGTTTGACTTTCTTTGATTTTTTGAAGGAATGATTAGGGTTCTTGACTGTAGAGAATCCTCTAGACTTCGTCCCCTAGCATTTGGAAACCATTGTGAACTTATAGTAAACTGATTAGGTTAACATCTTTGGATTGAATCTTGGTAATTTGCAAAATTGATATTTGATTGATTCTTTGAATGGACACTTCCACATTTCGCTCCATTCTTAATCCAATCTCACCAAATTTTTTATGCTCAAAATTAGGTAGAAAATATGATGAGTATTTGATTGGATTTGTTTAAATCATATCCTTAAACCAAATCTTTGATTTTTACTTGATTTACTTGAATTTTATCACTTTTAAATGAATAAAAAGTTCATAATAAATCAAATAAATCCTTTAAATTCGTGGCAATTTGTCGCACGCTCGCGAAAAATGAACAGAGTCGCCACCAATATATTTATCCCATAAGGGAAAGGAATATCAGAAAACCTAACAAAGGAAGGAACAGGGTCTTGCGACCAGAGAATCAAGGTACGGGAGTCGGTTACGCAAGGGGAAGGTATTAGCACCCCTCGCGCCCATCGTACTCGATGGTATCCACCTATGTTCGTTTCTATCTAAAGGGTGTGTATCTATGTCTATGTCTACATGCGAAATGAATGCAAAATGTAGGGAAAAGAAAGAATTGTACTCGCACGGGCCCTACCCCGCTGCCTACGTATCCTTTTCATGAATCAGAGTTACCGTAGCTCGGCTAAAGATCTGTTTGTTTTTGTGTTTTTTA
Source organism: Vicia villosa (assembly GCF_029867415.1). Classification (NCBI taxonomy): domain Eukaryota; kingdom Viridiplantae; phylum Streptophyta; class Magnoliopsida; order Fabales; family Fabaceae; genus Vicia; species Vicia villosa. Next base: position 7,424 of record NW_026706305.1, on the reverse strand, counting down.
GTTGGGCGGCGTTAACGCTCACGCTCTTGCACAAGGGGACAGCCTAGGATGCAATGAAGCGGAGATAACTTGCCCTTAGAAAGGAGAAAAAGAGATTGGTTTGTATCTTTTAGGGTAATTCCATGATGACGAGAACCCACTACAAGGCCTCGCATCACTTCCTCACTTTTGTTTTAAGTCTGAACATTTATTAGGTTTTTTGAAGTGTTTTTGGTTGGTGTGTTTTATGGGGATTTTAATTTGTGACTTAGATCATACCAAAAAGAGTTTTTTGTTTTGTTTTTGAATATTTAGAGAACGCACATCGAGGCCTACGCCACAATCGTTTCTCTAAATAACGGTTAAGAAATACATCGAGGCTTCACACCTCAATCATTTCTTCTCCGCTAAGTAAAAGAGATACAAAAAGAGTTTTTTACGAATATTTAGAGAATGCACATCGAGGCCTACGCCACAATCGTTTCTCTAAATAACGGTTAAGAAATACACCGAGGCTTCACACCTCAATCATTTCTTCTCCGTTTAAGTAGGAAAGAACATACATCGAGGCCTACACCTCAATCATTTCTTTCCTACCATGAAATAAAGCAACGGTATGATCTTCATCGGTTTTTATTAAGTATTTTAAAAGGTCGAAAAGAAAAAAGAGAATGCAATAGGGAACTATATCTAATTTCTAATCTAAGTTGTCTATACAAGGGAGTTAAAAAATAAAACTATACCATTTATTAACAAAAAACTATACACGGAATAGGTAAAAGAAAATCAATATGCGACAAATAAAATTGAGAACTATAGCAAACAAATGATACTCACAAGCACACATACATCCGTTAATTCTATACAAAAAACGAGACTAAAAATTAAATCCTAAGTCTATTAGAGAATTATTTACAAGGAAGCTCAAAAACAAAAGAGAATTCAAGATATTGTAAAGGATGATTTATTAAAGGTTTTAAAACAACTAAAAAACAACAAAAATCGAGTCAATTATTCACACACTCTAAAATACCTAAAACCATTTTTTATGTACATTTTATTTGGGTAAAAATAGGAATTATGAGTTAAAAAGCAAAAGAAAACAAAATTAAAGCGAAAACTAGAATAAAACTACCAGGGGGTGCATCAGTAACTTTCTAATGGACTAAAATCAAGTTATGAAGTAAACTGGGCCCAATCAGAGGGGTGCAAAGAGCAGTAGCGCTCATGGCCCAATTACATGGGGTGATGGTGCATCAGCAAGGCATTGGGTGTGATTCTGAAAATGAGCGAGGGCCCAGACGCAACTCACATCCATGGCCCAAACATTTCACAAACCATTCTAATTTTTCATCATTTTTATTTCATTGTCATTTCAGCATGTGATCAATTTTAGCATATGGTTATTTAACGTGACATGCATGCAACACCATTATCAATCGGTCAAGTGTATTTTAAATCACAAGATGACAAAACTAATATGGCAGCCAATCAAAACGCGACACACAACCCTCTCATCATTTGGATACAGCCAAAACGCAAAAGAATGGGAATGAGGACCAATGGCGTCGCGCCACGTACGCAAGCGGAGGGAGAGTCCTTGGAATACACAGACGCCGGAGATACCAACTCCGGTCGTCCTCTCCGGCCACTCCGGCGGCGGAAACACAAACAAAATTCCAGAAATACAAGAAAGTAACATCATCCGACTCAGATTTTTGCACTGATCAAGGATCTGGCCTTAGTTTTCATTGAATCTTCCTCTAACACTTGAATCGATTGCAAACTTAAAACCCTAACTATCACCAACTTCACCAAAATTGAAACTGAGCACATCAATGGATTTCTCGTAGAATCTAGAGTTCATATCCAAGAAACAAACATTCAACGTACTACACTATCACCTTAACCGATTTCAAAGAAAAAGATCCTCACATAACGAACGTCACACATTCTCATTGAGCACAGTAGCGTTAAGCATATTAACAATGTCTTACAACATGCACCTAAATGCAGATAAGGTGTTTAAGAAGCTTACCTGAGGGAGCCTTGGATGAGAAGCTTCGGAGCACTTCTGACGGATCTTGACGTAGTCGTTCGAGTGAAGCAGATATAGATCCTGAGAAGTAAACTCAGGATGATGGAGATTCCGAATCCTTATCTGGTTTGCTACAAGATGATGACGAATCTCTGAGAGGGTGGACGCTACGGAGAGAAGATGATGATGCTGTTCAGTGACCGAACTCCATGGTGATGGCTATAGAATGAAGAAGACTCATGGTGGTGGTTGTGGTGGTTTGAATATGATGACGAAGTGTGGTGGCCGAAGTTAGTTAGTGCAGTCAGTTAGGGTGGCCGGAAAAGTTTGTTACGGTTTGTTACGGTGGCAGTGGGTGGTGGAGATGAGGAGGGAAGGTGGAGAGAGAAAGGAATGAGAGGGGAGAGAGGATAGGAGTGGAAGGAGAGTGATGAGAGGATTTTGAGAAAAATGAGAGAATGAGAGAGTCGTCCAAAAATGAGTGAAGGTGTGAACCTGTTTTTATAGGGCAAGGGACTTGTGATTTTTGGAGAGGTTCTTAGAGTGGGACTTTTTTTTGTGCATAAGCAATAGTGTGTCACCTTGCAATTCTCTCGGGTGTGGGACTCGGGATGACACTTACCAAGCAAGTTTTGTGCACTTGGAGTGTGGTTCTTTGTGAGCTTTTTCTAAATGCAGCATGTGCATGGCTTTATATAGTAATGATAATGGCTTCTATGTAGCAGCCATGACATCATGTCCATGCCCCACTTTGTGTGATTATATCTCCCTCCATAGAACACCATCCGTTTCAAACTCAAATGCAATATGAAGAGGGCATATGATTGATGAGTTTTGATGTTTGAGACTTATTGAGACGAGGTTTGTAAGTGGAGTGAAAAAGCTTGCAAACATAATGATTCAAAATATATGAATGCCTGGGCGTGTAGCTTGAGTCTTGACCTATACCTTTGTCCCAACAAACACTTGCAAGAGTGCCACTTTAGAACTCCATGTATTACTCGTCATATATTCAATCAACGTGCTCCATGGTTCATTAGAAAGAGGATGTGGCAAAGAACGGTTTGATATCAATTTGGACCTCAATGGCAACTCATAGGCCTCCACAATTGGCTTCAAAGTCAGCCCACCATGTGTTTGATTAAATGCATGCGTGTGACTCAGGATTCTGGCTTGCGCCCCTGGCAGTGTGTAACATGGCAAGGGCTAGACTTTGAACATTCATAAATGATTCAATATTCACTCAATTGACTCAAATCTTGTTTCATTACATAGAGGACATGGCAAAGAATGGAAGCATACTAAGTTTACTTCCATGGCATTTTTGTAGAGCTCTAGACTTAGCTTGAGATTTGGCATACCACGTGCTTGATGAAATGCCAGGTCGTGACTTGGCCTATGACCTGGGTTGTGACTTGGTTCAAATGAGTTTTCAGAAATTTCACACCACTTTATCTCTTCATACAAGCTTCAAATGAAAAAGTGTCCAACTACAAAGTTGTTCTCCTCCATGAGAGGAACAACTTTGATGTTGGACATTTCTCCAAAAAATGTCATTTGCCACGTGTAACTCAGTGCTGAAGTGGACTGTCCATCAAGATTTAAAACCTCAAAAGAATTCTAAGTATGAAACTTTCCATTTTTGTCATTTTTCTATTTTTGGCAACCTTTTGACAAACTCCTGATTTTATCCGTTCCTCGACTTTTCTTGATTAATCTTCCACCAAAAGTCAATATTTGAATAATTCTTCTGATTTTGACCCCAAAAGTCAACTGTCCCGATTTTTCCGACTATTGATGAAATTCCCGATTAAATCTCCTCCAGTCGATTACAGTCAAACAAACACATCCACCTAGTCAATATGAGAACTTTTCCACACATAGAAGCCATTTCTGATTAAACGTTAACCAGAAAGTCAATTGGTTGACTTTGGTCAAAGAAACTCTGATTTAAAGAACCAGATGATTTGCAAGCTTGTACCCTCTAACCAAAGTCCTGATTTGAAGCAGAGAGACACCCCAATCCAGGAGGACTTCAATGAACATAGAGCCACGTGATTATACCTCAGTCTTCTCATTCTTTGATCAAACTTCTTTGCAATGGAGCTTTTCTTGCTAGCCTCTGAATAACACCTATGATATGGATGCATGGATATGGATTATGACCTAAGGGATGGATGCAAAGCCTAAGCCAGTTAGAAGTTAAAGGGTGGGACAAATTTGGGGTATGACAGCTGCCCCTATTTAATCGTCTTGTACTTGAAGGCGAGATTGGCGCTAGCCTTTCGAGCGTTCAAGGTAGAAGAAGATTAAATATCGAAGTACCAGAAATTTGTCCCAAAGGGAAGATGGTGTAAATGTTATTCTTATTTTTACTTTGGTTTGATATCTGCTGGGGAAAGAGAAATCTCTTTTTGTTTTTCTGGTGGGAGAATTTACAATGAGTGATGGATTTGAATGGTGGTATCCGGTGATGTGGTAACGGTGCCGATACAAGGTTCTCGAAAAAAGTGGTATTTACATGGAAATGATTGGGAGAGAAGCAGGTTTGACAGAAGGATAAGGTGACATAGACAATTGTTTTGAGGGAGATACAGACGAGCATCAAAAGAAGGTACAGACGAGTACAGAAGAATGACACATACGAGCATCGAAAGAGATACAAACGAGCATCAAAAGAGATACAAACGAGCATCCAAAGAGATACAGACGAGCATCGAAGGAGATACAGACGAGCATCAAAAAGAGATACAGACGAGCATCAAAGGAGATACAGACGAGCATCAAAGGAGATACAGACGAGCATCCAAAGAGATACAGACGAGCATCAAAGGGAGATACAGACGAGCATCAAAAGGGATACAGACGAGTACAAAAGAGACACAGACGAGCATCAGAAGAGATGCAGACGAGCATCAAAGGGAGATACAGACGAGCATCAAAGGGAGATACAGACGAGCATCAAAAGGGATACAGACGAGTACAAAAGAGACACAGACGAGCATCAGAAGAGATGCAGACGAGCATCAAAGGGAGATACAGACGAGCATCAAAGGGAGATACAGACGAGCATCAAAAGGGATACAGACGAGTACAAAAGAGACACAGACGAGCATCAGAAGAGATGCAGACGAGCATCAAAGGGAGATACAGACGAGCATCAAAAGGGATACAGACGAGTACAAAAGAGACACAGACGAGCATCAGAAGAGATGCAGACGAGCATCAAAGGGAGATACAGACGAGCATCAAAAGGGATACAGACGAGTACAAAAGAGACACAGACGAGCATCAAAGGGGATACAGACGAGTACAAAAGAAGATACAGACGAGTACAAAAGAGATACAGACGAGTACAAAAGAGACACAAATGAGCATCGGAGGAATGACACAGACGAGCGTTTGAGAAGCTTGGTAGATGGGCTTACTGGGGATTGGGGATTGGTGAAAACCAAGTATCGGCACTGTGGGCGGAGGAGATTTGCGATGTAGTAGCAGATATCAATTGGAATTTATATGGACAACACTTTATGTGGAGAGGCGCCATTGACTTGATTTAGCACTGATTTGTATTATCTGGCTTATGCTTTGTATGCATGTTTGACTTTTTCTATGGCATAATGTTCCGCTTTTGACGGATATGTTACGCTTTTGAGGATGCAAATGCTATATGCAATGGATTCTATATGCAGAGAGTGCCAAATAAAGGCACTGGTGGAACAGAAGAGTAGGATCATTGGGGTCCGTTGCCTGTGATCTTGAACCATCATCGTGAATTGATATTGGAACCCTACAGTACCAAAGATTATTGGTAACTGCGTTGAGAGTTGGAACATAGCCTTGCTGGGGGTGAAGTGACTTTGCTCGACTTTCCCTACATCCTAAGCCGCTTGGGGAATCACGAGTTTTGAGAGACCATTCTTCGTCTGCTGTGTGAAATAGGGATATGGACCTTTTCATGTGCTCCGGGCTTGCCAGTACTGATGAATTATACTTTCGAACCTTCATGCGGGATGATGACGACCTTTGCGACGTACTATGAGCCAAGATGACGGCTAGAACCTGCGACCTGCACAGAAGACAACGTTTGGACGCAAATGTTGCCCCTCAGAGCGCTTTCATGTTTATGTAACATCATGTTTCCTTTGATTTTGTGATTATTATTCCCCATGCTTTCAATGCAATGTTTAATAACGAATTAAATCACACCTCGCATGCGCAAAAAATGAAAGGAAAGAAATAAAGCTTTTGCATCGAAAAATCATTTTATTGATGGAATGCCTGTGAATAGGCTTCTGTACAAGGAAGCAACTCCTAAATGAGGTAGTTGCGAAAAGGAAAATACAAAATGTAAAGAGCAAAATGGCAAAGAGAAATGCTCGGATTTCCATTAAAACTGATATTGCTACAGTTCCCATATCCTTGATCCTCTCAATGCTTTGCTTCAGAAGGGTAGTGGTTGGATTGATCTGTCCGTTCTGCCAAGGGCGTATAGTGGTCTTTGTGAAGGATATTCAGACTGCAGCCTCTCGCTTTTGATCCCTAACTTTTGCCTGGACCGCCCTTTCGGGTTTTCAATCCAGCGGGATGCCCCTTTTTGCCTAAGTCGCCCTTTCGGGTTTTCAACTTAGCGGGTTATTCTTCTTTTTCTGTTTTATCCCTAATTTTTGCCCAAACCCTTTTGGTTTGCCGGGATGCCCTTATTTTTGCCTAGGTACGTCGACCTAGCGGGTCTTTTATGCGTAGTATTTTTTGACTGAGTCTGAATTGACTGGAAGCGGAACGTCTTCCCCATCCATCTTTGTCAGGATTAAAGCACCACCTGAAAATGCTTTCTTCACAATGTATGGTCCCTCATAGTTGGGAGTCCATTTGCCCCTTGGATCAGTGTGAATTGGCAAGATCTTCCTTACGACTAGGTCACCTGTGTGGAATTCTCGAGGCCGAATCTTCTTGTCATACGCTTTCTTGATCCTCTTTTGGTACAACTGGCCATGGCAGATAGCAGATAAGCGTTTCTCCTCAATTAGATTGAGATGATCAAGCCTCGTTTGAACCCATTCTGTTTCATCGAGTTTGGCGTCCATCAAGACTCTCAACGAAGGAATTTCCACTTCGACAGGTAGTACGGCCTCCATACCGTAGACGAGAGAGAATGGGGTTGCCCCAGTTGAAGTGCGAACCGAAGTTCTATAGCCATGCAAAGCAAATGGCAACATCTCATGCCAATCTTTATATGTTCTAACCATCTTCTGGACAATCTTCTTTATATTCTTGTTAGCAGCTTCGACTGCGCCATTCATCTTTGGCCGATAGGGTGATGAATTGTGATGTTCAATCTTGAACTCTTCACACAACTCAGCCATCATCTTGTTATTAAGATTGGACCCATTATCAGTGATGATCT